>NW_017732659.1:113372-119220 GCF_001890085.2 Hipposideros armiger
TGGTGACCCCCAACCATAAAATTATTTTTGTTGCTACTCTATAACTGTAATTTTGCTACTGTTATGAATCATAATGTAAATATCTTTTTGTTTTCCAATGGTCTTAGGCGACCCCTGTGAAAAGGTCTGTCAACACCCAAAGGGGTCGCAACACACAGGTTGAGAACCACTGCTCTAGATGAATGTCAGTGCCAACGATGGTTTACGAAATTCTGTGCTGGTGATTTTGATATCAACGACGCTCCTCAGTCAAGGAGGCCCACCGAGGTTGATGACGACAAAATAAAGGCATTGATTGAGTCAAACCCACGTTACATGACACGAGGGATTGCAAAAACATTCAACATCCATCATTCAAGCATTCATGACTACCTGAAGAAGCTGGGATATGTAAGCAAGCTCGATATTTGGGTTCCACATGAACTTAAAGAAGTTCATTTGACGGTGCATATAAACATCTGCAATATGCTCATTAAACATGAGGAAAACAATCCTTTTTTGAAGTGACTGATAACTGGTGATGAGAAGTGGATTGTTTACAACAATGTGGTGTAAACAATGTGGTTCCGACATTATGATTCGCCTCAAAGGACATTGAAAGCAGACATTCATCAGAGGAAGGTTATGATCTCAGTGTGGTGGGATTTTAAAGGTGTCTTGTTTTTCAAGCTCCTACCATAGAACCAAACAATCAATTCAAATGTGTACTGTAGGCAATTGGACAGTTTGAACAAATCCATCATCCAGAAACATCAAGAGCTTGTTAATTGTAAAGGAGTTATATTCCATCGCGACAATGTGAGACCACACACAAGTTTGATCACCTGTCAAAAATTATTGGAGCTTGGATAGGCTGCATTGCCACACCCACCATACTCGCCTGACCTTGTGCTGTCAGGCTTCTGCTTGTTTTGCTCTCTTCAAAACTCCTTGCGTGATATAACATTCAATTCAGATGAGGCTGTAAATCAGCACCTTGTTCAGTTTTTCTCAAATAAAGACAGGTCCTTCTATGAACGAGGAATTATGAAGCTCACTGAAAGATGGCAAAATGTTATTGAACAAAATGGGCAATATATCATTGATTGATCTTTGTTCTTTATATAAATAAATGACCTTTGAAAAACATAGACAAAATACATCATGATTTTTCCGACAACCCAATATATACATATATGTATGTATATATACTATATCCAAATAGTTATTGACATAGATACAGAGAAATATGTATAAAATATTCTATACAATGTCAGGTATGAAAATATTGATTTAATGCAATATACCAGTGCTTCTTAAGTACAAGAAGCACCACATGCTCAGGTAACAAGGTGGAGTGTCTGGCCTTTGGAAGTGGTCCAAGATGTATATTTCAATACATTAAAACCTTTCTAAATACAGTTAGAGTTACTCCTGGATTGGATGGAGAGTACACCAAACAAAACTGCTTTTTTGGTGGCTGAGGATCCAATAAGAAAAGCATTATGCATGATTTTTAAAGAAGAGTAATTATTGAAAAAGATACAAGTTGGCAAAAAAAACCTAAAAAAAAAAAAGCCCTTCTAATAACAAGTATCAAGGGAAACTCCAGCTTTTTCAAATGTGTAAAGCATTATCTTAGGGATTAGAATGAATCAATTCTCTATTTTCCTCTCCCTGCCCTATCAAGTTTTAGCAGGAAATGCATTTCAAGTTGATAGCTTTCAAAATCTTGTTTCACAAATATCAAGTTAAAACACCAGGTATCATTTGTAATTTTAGTAACTGTTTTAAGTGTTCATTTTATTTCTATCTTTTAATTAATATTAAATTTTGTTGTGAGAACATTTAAGATCTAGTCTCTTAGCAACTTTGGAGTATATACTACACTATTGTTGACTAGAATAACAATGTAGTGCATTAATTTCCAGAAATTACTAAATTCTAACAGCAAGTTTATATACTTTGATCAATTTGTCCCCCAATTCCTCCACTTCCTCAGCCTCCTGGTAACCATCGTTGTAATCTTCAAGTTCAGCTTTTTTGGATTCCACAAGTAAGTGATACCATAAAGTATTTGTCTTTCTCTCTCCAACTTATCTCACTTTACATAATGTCCTCAAGGTCCATCCATGTGGTAGAATTTCCTTCTTTCTAACAGCTGAATAATATCCCATTGATATATACAATAGATACTACATATCTTCTTTATCCACTCACCCATTGAGGGGCACTTAGGTTGTTTCCATATCTTGACTATTATGAATAATGCTGCCATGAACATGGCATGCAAATATCTCTTTGATATCCTGTTGTAATTTACTTTGGATATACCAAAGAGTGGAATTGCTGGATCATATGGTGATTGTATTTTCAGTTTTTTAAGGAACATTCACACTGTTTTCCATAGTGGCTATACCAATTTACATTCCCCCCCAACAGTACACAAAGCTTCCATTTTCTCCAGGTTCTCTCCAACAATTGTTATCTCTTGTCTTCTTGATGATAGCCATTCTAACAGGTGTGAAGTCATAGCTCAGTATGGTTTTGGGTATGCATTTATCAGTATGCATTTCCTGACAATTAGTGATGTTGAACATCTTTTCATGCTCCTTTTGGCCTTTTGTATGTCTCTTTGGAAAAATGTCTATTCAGTTCCTCTGCAATTTTTTTATTCAGATTGCTTTTGTGCTATTAAATTGTATGAATTCTTTATATATTTTGGATATTAAGCCCTTATAGGAAAAATGATTTGTAAATATTTTCTCTCCTAATGTAAGTTCCTTTAACATTTTGTTGACCTTTTTTTTTTTGCTATGCAGAAGTTTTTTAGTTTTATGTAGTATCATTTATCTATTTTTGCTTTTGTTTCTTGCATTTTTGGTGTCATACCCCAAAATCATTGCCAAGACCAATGAAAAGGAGCTTTTTCCCTATGTATTATTCTAAAAGTTTTATGATTTCAGGTCTTATGTTTAAGTCTTTAATCCATTTTCAATTAATTTTTGTCAGTGGTGTAAGATAGGGGTCCTACTTCATTTTTCCGCATGAGGTTATCCAATTTTCCCAACTCCAATTATTGAAGAAACTGTTCTTTCCCCATTGAGTATTCTTAGATCCTTTGTCAAATATTAATTGGTTATATATATATAGGGGGTACACTTCTGGACTCTATCATACTGTTTTGATTACTATAGGTGTGTAGTATATTTCAAATCAGGACGTATGATGTCTCCAGCTTTGTTCTTCTTTCTCAGGATTATTTTACTATATTTAGGATCTTTAGTGACTCCATAAAGATCTTATAAGTGTTTTTTCTATTCCTGTGGAAAACATCATTGGAATTTTCATAGACATTGCAATGATATAAGGATGGCTTTGGGTAGTCTGTATATTTTAACAAAACTGTATCTTCTAATCCATGAACACGGGATAGCTTTCCATTTGTTTCTGTCTTTAATTTCTTTCATTTTTTTCATTGTCCATAGATTTATTTACCTTGGGTAAATTTATTGCCAAGTATTTTATTGTTTTAAATGCTACTGTGAATGGGATTTTTTCTTTATTTCTTTTTTATATATTTTGTTGGTCGCATGTAGAAACACACTGATTCCTGTGCATTGATATCATGTACCGCAAAATTACTAAATGTGATTGGTTTGATTTGATTGAGTACATAGGATTTTTCTATACATAAGATCATTCCATTTGCAAATAAAGACAATTTTATTTCTTCCTTTCTAATTTAGATTTTTTTTAAATTTCTTTTTCTTGCATAATTGCTCTAGGTAGGATGTCCAATACTATGCAGAGTAAGAGTGGTGACAGTGGACACCCTTGACTTACTCCTGATTTTAGAGAAAAGGCTTTTAATCTTTTCACCATGAGTACAATGTTAACTATAGGATCAAAACATATGTGGCCATTTTATTTTATGAAAGCATGTTGAATTTTGTCAAATGCTTTCTCTGTATCTATTTAGATAATTATATAATTTTATCTTTCATTCTATTTATGCAGTGTATCATATTTATTGATTTGTGTATTGAACCATTCTTTAATTCCAGGGATAAAACCCACTTGATCACAGTGTATGATCTTTTTAATGTATTGTTGACTTAAGTTTGTTAATGTTTTGTTGAGCATTTTTGTATCTATATTATGAGAAATATTGGCCTGTAGCTTTCTTGTAGTGTCTTTTTTTGGCTATTGTATCAGGGAAATGCTGGCCTTATAAAATGAGTTTGGCAGTGTTCCTTCCTCTTCAATATTTTAGAAGACCTTTAGAAGGATTGCATTAATTCTTCTTTAAATATCTGGTACAATTCATCAGTGAAACTGGGCTTTTCAATAATGGAGTTTTTTTATTTATGATTCACTTTCCTTACACTTTAAATTTCTGTTCAGAACTTCTATGGTTCTAGCTTCTGTTTGGTCTATTCTGCTGTTAATGCTATTTATGCTCTCATTCTTCATTCATTCACTAATTCTTTGGCTCCAGAATTTCTCTTTGGTTCTTTTTTTATGATTTCTGTCTCTTTGTTAAATTTCTCATTTTTTAGCATATTGTTTTCCTTATTTTGTTGAATTTCCTTTCTCTGTTTTCTTGTATTTCATTGAGTTTCCTTAAAGGGGCTATTTTGAATTCATTATCAGGTAAAACACAGATCTCTGTGTCTTTGTGTTATCACTACAGAATTATTGTAATCATTTGATAAGGTCATGTTTCCTTGATTTTTCATGTTACTGGAGTTTTTCACTATTGTTTTTGTGTTGTACGTAGCAGTCTTCCCATTCAATCTTCCCTAGCTGCCTTCAGGTGGGAGATATGTTTCATTATATCTGAGGCTTTCTCTGACCTTGTATGAATATACCTCTTCTACGTTTCTTGCCTCCTCTTATGAGAGTGTTCCCAAGCTTTTACGTCATGTCTCAATCTTACAACTCCCCAGGTTGGCTGCTGGAAACCTCTCTCTTGTTTTCCCAAAGGTAGTGTTACAGCTCAAGTTTGTGGTTGCTTTCTTGCCTATAGACCCCAGGCTATTTTATGTATATACTCCCTATGTACCAGGGATCTCTCTTGATGCTGCCTTTGAGAGCATGCAAAGGGGCCACCTCTAGATTAGGGAGAGATGTGGCTTTGACACAGAGTAGTGGGGGGTGCTCATGGGTTAGTATGTGGATGGGCTTCCTGCTGCAGTACAGAGCTACATCTCTTTTATGACCTCTGATATTCTTATTTGCCTCTTTCTCAATCTCCTCTCCTCCATTGTCCCAGTTGTGTAGGCCCAGCCTCACTACTCTGAGTTCTGTGGCAGCGAAACAGGTTTCTCCAGCTGCAGCTCACACATCTGGGGAGGCTGTGCAATCACTCACCACTCTTCCCCTTTCCTCTATGAGAGAGATCACCACGGGCTAGCTCAGCCCCATGCTGTGCCCCTCTGGCAGAGGGGCAACACAGGCACAGCTCCTCTTATCTTCTCTAATGCGTACAAACTATTACTTTTTGCTCAACAGAGTGGTAGAATTTTTCCTCAGGAAACCTGGAATTCTACAAAGGCTTTCTCATCCATAGGTGTCTATCCAAGTCAGCACTCTCCAGGTGTTCCCTGACCATGACTAAGAAGAGTTGAAGCCAGTTCACAGGTTCCTGCCAGTTCTACAGCCCATACTGAAGTCCAAAGGGACTTTTGTTCATGGATAAATGAATGCTGAATTTTAGTTGTTGAAAGGGAGAACAAAAAGAGGGATATGTTATGCTGTCATGATGGTGACATCCAAGTCTTCATTTTATTGATGTTTCCTATCAAAAATGGGATAATGGTTGTTAGCCATCATATCTACATATACATATATATGCATATATATA
>NW_017732659.1:122367-130745 GCF_001890085.2 Hipposideros armiger
AAAAGGACAGCAACTTGTCTGTTCCCCTTCCCCCAATTCCTCAGCGCTGTTCCCAACCCCCAATTTCCCAATTAAAAAAATATTAAAAAGATAGGGTGCTAAATAGATAAGAAAAACACACCCTTACATATGCTGCCTACAAGAGACTCACTTCAGATAGAAAGACACACACAGACTGAAAGTAAAAGAATAGAAAAAGATATTTCATGAAAATGGAAACAAACAAAAAAAGTTGGAGTAGCAATACTTATACCAGACAAAACAGACTTTTAAACAAAGACTATCACAAGAGAAAAAGAAGTACCTAGTAATCCCAATTTGGGTATTTATCTGAAGAAACACAAAAATGCTACTTTGATGGGACATCCTCATCCATATGTTCACTGTAGTATTATTTACAATAGCCAAGATATGAAGGCACCTGGATATCCCTGAATGGATGAATGGATAAAGAAGCGGTGGCACAAATACACAATGGAATATTACTCAGCCATAAAAAACAATAAAATCTTGCCATCTGCAGCAATGTGAATGTACCTAGAGGGTATTGTTCTGAGTGTAGTAAGTCAGACAGAGAAAGACACATGTCATATGATTTCATTTATAGTGGAATCTAAAGAACAAAATAAAAAAAAACAGATGAAACAGAAACAAACTCATAGATACAGAGAACATTTTAATGGTTATCAGATGGGAGGGGAGTGGTGATGAGTGAAAAAGAGGAAGGAATTAAACAGTACAAATCAGTTGTTACAAAGTAGCTATGGAATGTAGGGTATAGAACAGGAATACAGTCAATTTATATTGTAATAACTATATAAGGTATCAGATGGGCATTAGATCTATAGGGATAATAGATGGAAGGGGGTTGGGGCAGGGTCAAAAAGGTGAAGGGATTAAGAAATATAAATTGGAAGTTACAAAACAGTCAATGGGATGTAAAGCATAGAAAATATAGTCAGTAATATGTTAATAACTATGTGTAGTGCCAGGTGGGTGCTAGACTAGTTAGGGGATCACTTCATAAATTACATAAATATCTAACCACTATGATGTACAACCTGAAACAAATATAATATTGAATGTCAACTCTAATTGAAAATTTTAAAAAGGAGGGACAATATAAAGAGAAATAAAAGTTCAAAGCTCCAGGTATAAAACAAATAAGTCTTGGGGATGTAACATACAGTCTAGAAAACATAGTCAATAATATTGTGATAGTGTGGTATGGTGTCCAATGGTTGCTGGACTTACTATGGTGATCACTTCTTTATCATAGAGAATATAATCAATAATTTGGTAATAACTCTGTATAGTGCCAGGTAGGTGCTATTGAATAACTATGATGTAGACCTGAAATTAATATAATACTGTATGTTAGCTACATTTTAATAGAAATCTCAATAAATAAATAAATAAATAAAAGACACACACAGACTGAAAGTGAAGGAATGGGGAAAAGATATTTCATTAAAATGGAAACAAACAAGAAACAAAAGCTGGGGTAGCAATACCTTTACTAGACAAAATAGGCTTTAAAACAAAGGATATAACAAGAAACAAAGAAGGACCCTGTTATCCCATCTCTGGGTATTTATCCACAGAAACACAAAATGCTGCTTTGAGGGAACGTGTGCATCCATATGTTCATTGCAGCATTGTTTACAGTGGCCAAGATGTGGAGGCAGCCTGGTTGTCCATCATGGATGAATGGATAAGAAGAGGTGGTATATATATACAATAGAATATTGCTCAGCCATGAAAGAGAATGGGTTCTTGCCATCTGTGGTGGCATGGATGGACCTGGAGGGTATATTGCTGAGCGGAGTGTAAGACAGTGAAAGACAGATGCAATGTGATTTTGCTTATATGTGTGAATCTAAAGAACAAAATAAAGAAATAAAATAGAAAGAAATTCATAGATACAGAGAACATTTGATGGTTGCTAGATGGGAGGGGTGTTGGAGGTGTGGGTGTAAAAAAGAGGAAGGGATTAAGAAGTACATATTGGGGCCGGCCGAGTGGCACGTTGGTTAAGAGNCTGGCTGCTGGCCACACATGGTAGCCCATGGCAATCCACTGCCACAGGGACTGCAGCCCACGCCGTCGCCAGAGACTCATGGCAGCCCAGCTCCAGGTTGAGCTGTTGTTCAGCATCTTAGCTGTGGAGGGCAGTATCACTGGCCCTCATATGTGGGATCCGAACCGGGGCCCTCTGGCATCCCAAGCGAGTTCTTAACCATCGCGCCACTCGGCCGGCCCTGGTTGACTGTTTTTCTTTTGTTGTTTGGTTTCATTTCTCCATTGACATGGTGGTGATGGTCTTAAAATAGTTAGCATTTCTTCCAGGTGACATGATTATCCCATAAGGGTTGGTTTCTTATTTTAAAACACTTTGCACTGGGAGGACAAAGAGAGGTTGAGGTCCCTCTTTGAAGGCAAAGAGTTGAAACTGCATTTCCCACAGAACAAAGATAAGTGCTTAAGTACAATCCACAAAGTAAAATCAGTTGTTTGCACAGTATTGCCATGAATCTACACACATTTTAAATGTACTGAAATAAAATAATTTTAATTTTTATGTCTTTTCTAATGCTCCCTTTTTTTGTTTGTTGTGATTTTATCTATTTATAGTAAAATTGTCTTATTTGGCAAAAGTATTTGTGGCAAAAATGCTTACGACAAAGATATCTATGACAAAAATGCCCATGACAAAAATACCCTTGTTCTTAACCTTCTAAAGTCACCCTGTAAATTCATAAGCTCAAAGAATATTAGTATAGCCTTTGCACTTATGAATAGTATACCTTGTATAATTAGGTTACAAAATCTATTTGACTTGGGAATATGTATGAATTATATTTACAGAAATGATAGGTAGTGTCATAATCTGTTTTCATGGTATATGTTGCATTTATACTAATAGCCAGAAATCAGTAAGTTAAAAAATAAAAGTCTGCTACTATATTTTTAATCATGATTCTCAGATAAGGCCTCTAATTTTACCATGGTAATTCCTCAATTCATTTTACATACAGAAAAATCTAAAAAAGTGTATGAGTTTTTCTTTTACCCATTCTGGATACTTTAGGGACTTAAGTAAACTACTGGTGCCTTATCTTACAGTCCTTATGTCTAAAAGTCTCAAACCAAAGCCATAGAGAAGCAAAGTAGCCTAGAAATTTAATTAATTAGAAACAGTCTCATACATTCCTGGATGATATATACTTAGGTCAATAAAATAATAATACTGAATATTTTTAAATCTAGGATTATAGTTTATTTTTTAAATGAGTACTATAGATCACTGTCCCCTTTTTTGGTTGCATTAGCTAAATAATTCATCAGCTATTCATGATGATTTATAATGTGCCATATCTTTGTGCCAACCACAAGAACATCACATTCTGAAGTATACTTCATAAAATCATCTATTTCAGTTTTAAAATCTGCTAAAGTTCTCTTGTACTAATCTATCTGCTCATCATTCACCTTCTATACTCAGTATAAAAACTGGCTGAAAACGGACAGTTCATGGCTGGAATTGTTCCTAAGTAGAAATAGATAGCTTTACTAAGAAATAAAGCAAAATAGCAAAATGCAGAGGTAGGAAAAGACTTTACTCTTTCTTTGTAATATGGCACCTGTCTGATGAAGGTCTGTCGTTTATGCTCTACATCTTTTATAAAGACACACAATATCCCTTCCCTTATGAAACTGTTTCATCTTTCAAAAAATGCATATAGGTCACAGGTGAATTCCAATTGTTTATATCATCCTGGAATGTGAAATCAATACTTTTTCTGGACTGACCCAAATTATTAAACTATGCTTCCTTCATAGTCAAATGATCAGGTTTGGGGATTAAGAGTAAAATTAATTTCAGTCTATCAGTACCATAGCAAATAATACCTACTGGTTAATGTTAGTGTGTATTGATAAGAATTATAGAGTATCAAACTGACTTTCCATTGAGGAGCCTGGAAGAAGATTCTGCATCTCTTGGAAACTGGTAGAGTTTTCCACTGTTTGCATGTCCATTTGCTATGGGTTATAGCTCTTTGTGAATACTTCAACAGAAGAAATGTGAAGAGAATATGTGAATTTTGATATGGAATACTCCAATATGGAAATGGAAATTGATCTATGATCTGAATTATTAAAAGCAATGCATTAGTTTGTTCTCCCCAAAGCAAACTCAGGGAGAACAGAAAAAATATTTTCATCCTTATAAAAAGAAAATGAACTCATATAAAGCAACATATTACCTAATAACCATCCTGTAGAGATTTTTCTAAGCTCTCTAGAAAATTCAGTCAATGTCAACAACAAAAAGAAAGAAAGAAAGAAAGAAAGAAAGAAAGAAGTTTCTCTACATCTAGAATATTTGTTATGAAACAAAGATAAAATTGGGTAATGCCTTGTGTATTCCAAAACTCCATTTAAAAATATAATAACCTTTAAATATTAAAGACTTATAGTGTTATCTTTTATTTTTTAAATGATTTTTATTTGGCATCATCATATATTGGGTTGTCAGAAAAAGCATGATGTATTTTTTCTATGTTTTTCATTGCAAAAATGAGTCATGACTTTTCTGACAACCCAATATTTCATTCTTTTGATGTTTTCTTTACTAAATATATAAATCAAGAAGGAATATTTTTACATATTAATGAAATATATAATCTTGTCACTATCAGTTAATACTATTATTGTATTTGTATATTATTATATTATAGCAATTTGTTTCACAGAAAATCTCTGAAACTTTTAGTGCTGCCTTTTCACAAAAACAATTCACTGTTTATTATTACATTCACTCATTATCATTTAAACTTACTCAAAGAATAAATTATAATTTGAAAATTGTCAAAACTTCTGGGAATTCTGACTTCTCATTTTCAAAATATGAAGACTGAT
Organism: Hipposideros armiger; assembly: GCF_001890085.2. NCBI lineage: Eukaryota > Metazoa > Chordata > Mammalia > Chiroptera > Hipposideridae > Hipposideros > Hipposideros armiger. Next base: position 127,291 of record NW_017732659.1, read on the forward strand.
ATTTGTCATGTATTTTGGACCATTATCTGAAGGGAAATTAGAGTTTTATGACCTAAAGTGGTTGGCAGTGGAGCTTTCCCTGATTTGTTTTCTTTAAATATGTTGTAGTTTATGTGGGCCCAGACATTTTCCAGTTTTAATTAAACTTACCCTCACAAAATAGACAATGAGCCTTAAAACATTACTATAAAGAAGGCATGAAATAAGGCCAAAATTAGTAAAATCTAGCTTAAGCAAACAACTAGCAAGTGATAGAGGGAATGTGGGAACACTGTGTAAGAGCCATTTTTCAGCCACATTACTTTATGATCTATGTGTGTGAGAGAGGAGAGATTAAATAGGAATTTAGAGACAGGTAAAGGACTTAGTATAAGAAAAAATATGTTACTGGTAAGAATTAAGTTGAAATACAAACTTTACAATGCAACCAATGAGCAGTTGAAAGATTTAATAATCCAGGGACTGGCACTGCTGAACCAGAGAAGGCTTTACCCAGGAATGGAGAGCCTGGTTATGGGCGAGAGGGCAGAGGGTCTGTGCTGTGGGGAGAAGCCGACTGCTACAAAGAAGGAAGGGGTTAATCTGGGCATAATTAGTTTATTTTTTCCAAATTGACTAATCAGATAAGTTACTTCACCTCTGATCCCCAGGCATGAAGTAAAAGAAAGAGTGAAAAGAGATCAGAGTATGATAGAGAATTCTATGATTCCAAAGAGCCCCCTGTTTCCCCATTTTAATATCTCTGAAATCAATATACCTCTAATAATCAATTATGTATTAAGATTACTAATGGACAAGCAACAGAAATTATATAGATCTCAATGGCTACTATGGTTAACCGGGCTGTTATTTGAAAGGACATAAGTAGGCAACTGCAACTATTCAAGAATCTGAGAAAAGAATATAAATCCTGTTGTTCTCTTAAAACCTTTCCTTGACATCACCTGGGGAAATTAAGGAAATACCAACATTATCATTTTCATCATGAATATGAATGGTGTGGAAGAAATACCAGAGACAATAATGTACCACTCCTAAGAAAAGTGACATTAGTGATGGTTAAGATCTACTTCTAAGTAAGTGCAGAAGAGCTCTCCCAATAAATATAAAATGCACATTCTAAGTCATAAAACATGTTGCTGTAGTTGAATTGGCAGCATTTTTTCTTAGTGGTCCATATAATAATAATATACTTTAAAATCAATAACATCTTAGATTCAATGAAATAAGTACAGTGATAATATATAATTTTTATTGTGCTCTCCCTACATCCTAGACACAGCACTTTGCATGTATTAATTTAATTTAATCATCACAAAAACTATAAGATCAAAACTACTGCCAGTTTACACATTAAAAAACCAGGTTAGAGGGGTATATTATCATCACCCAAGGTCATACAGCTATTAATTGTAGAAATGAACCTTCAAACCTAGTCTAACTCTAGACACAGCCAATTTAAAAGTTACCCCATGTTATAACATTAAAGAAATACTATTTAACCAGATCTGCTCAAGATGGCAGAGTAGGTAAACACTGTGCTTACCTTCTTCATGACCACATAAAAATTACAACTAAACTGTAGAATAGCCATCATTGAGAATTGCCTGAAGTCTAGCTGAACCAAAACCCTACAACTAAGGACATACAGAAAAAGCCACCTTGAGACTGGTAAGAGGGTGGGAGACACAAAACAGAACGATAGCACACCCGTGTGTGACCATTAAAAATGAGAGGCATATCTTGGCTGTGGGGGTCCCTCCCCAAGAGGAACAAGAGGTCCCAGCCCAACACCAGCCTCCCCAGTTCAGAGTTTCAGTATGGGGGAGAGAAGTCCCCATAATCCCTGGCTGTGAAAACCAGCAGTGATTATAGTTGAATATGACTAGGGCAGTTGCAGTTCCAGGAACTCCTGATAAAAGGCCTGCATACAGACTTACTCTCTGATGGACTCACTCACTCTGAGCTCCAATGCTGCGGCAGCAACTTGAAAGGTGCCAGGGAAGAACTGAATTATATGGCTACAGGATGAGGTCTAGAGAAGCAGTTTTCTCCCAGATGGAGGAGCTGGCAGAAGCCATTGTTTCTTTATTGACCCATCACCACTCCCAGGGTGCAGGCATAGGCAGTTGCCACATTTGAGTTTCTATCAACTTGGCTAACACTGTTCATTTGCCCTCATTCCCTAAGACCCCACCCTACCCAACTTTCAGGCCCACCCAAGCCACTTCCAGTGGCAATACTGTATAAACTGCCTGCCTTGGATCATGGCCTGGGACAAAAACAAGAATACCGACATTTGCATCATAAAGGTACTAGATGGAGAAGAGAGACCAAGGAATTGAAAACTTATTTGAAGAAATAATGATGGAAAACTTCCCTAACCTGGCAAAGGAAATAAACATACAAGCCCAGAAGTGCAGAGAGTCCCAAACAAGATGAACCCAAAGAGGCCAACTCTAAGACACATCATAATTAAAATGCCAAAGATTAAAGACAAAGAGAGTATCTTAAAAGCAGCAAGAGAAAAGCAGCTAGTTAACTACAAGGGAGTTCCCATAAGACTGTCAGCTGATTTCTCAACAGAAACTTTGCAGGCCAGAAGGGAGTGGCAGGAAATATTCAACGTGATGAAAAGCAGGGACCTACAACCAAGATTACTCTTCTCAGCAAAGTTATCATTTGGAACAAAGGATAGATAAAAAACTTCCCATACAAGAAAAAGCTAAAGGAGTCCCTCACCACCAAACCAGTATTATAAGGAATGTTAGAGTAAGATGAAAAAAAAAATCAAAATTATGAATAATAGGACTGGCCAAGTGGTGCATTGGTTAAGAGCTGGCTTGGGATGCCAGAGGGCCCCGGTTTGGATACCACATATGAGGGCCAGTGACACTGCCCTCCACAGCTAAGATGCTGAACAACAGCTCAACCTGGAGCTAGGCTGCCCTGAGTCGCCGGCGACGGTGTAGGCTGCAGTGGGTTACCATGGGCTACCGCGTATGTAGCCAGCAACCAGTGTGAGTGGCCAGCAGCCGCAGTGAGTGGCTGTCCAGAAGCCAGCCAGCGACTGATCTGCCTCACCTGGGAAGAGCGCAATGATGGTGCCAACTTGGGACAGTGAAGCAACATCCTGCACAACTAGACTGAAGAACAAAATGACAGCAACTTGTCTGTTCCCCTGCCCCCAATTCCCCAGCGCTGTTCCCATCCCCCAATTCCCCAATAAAAATCTTAAAAAATAAAAATTATGAATAATAAAATGGCAATAATTATATACCTACCAACAACTACTTTCAATGTAAATGGGTGCTCCAATCAAAAGATAGGGGGCCAGGGCTGGTCTAGTGGCACGTTGGTTAAGAGCTGGCTTGGGGGGCCGGCCGAGTGGCTCAGTTGGTTAAGAGCTCGCTCAAGAGTTTGAGCTCTGAGCAACAGCGGTTCGAGTCCAGCCC
>NW_017732659.1:131273-159331 GCF_001890085.2 Hipposideros armiger
TAAAAAAAAAAAAGAAGTACATATTGGTTGTTACAAAGTAGTCATGGGATATAAAATATAGCATAAGGAATATATTAAATAATATTGTAATAACTATGCATGGTGTATATAGGTACTAGATTTATTGGGGTGATAGATGGGAGGGGTTGGGGGCAGGGGGAAAAGATGAAGGCATTAAAAAGTACAAATTTGTAGTTACAAAATAGTCATGGGGATGTAATGTATGGCATAGGGATCATACTCAATAATATTGTGATAGCGTGGTACAGTGTCAAATAGTTGCTGGATTTATCATGACGATCAGTTCTTTAGGCATAAAAATGTTGAATAACTATTGTGTACACCTAAAACTAACAATATTTTACATTAGCTTTATTTTAATAAAAATCTTTAAAAAACAAAGAAATACTATTTACTTGGAAGTAAACGTCTTGTTTTGGGGGTAATAAATAACCTTAGTTCCAAAACTAAAATAGAAAATACCCTCCCTCTTTAGAAAATCTCATCACTATCTTTTATTTAAAGATTTAATGGCATCCTGTCATATATTTTTTAAAGCAATTTTAAAGGTCTGTTGTGAAATACTTCAGTTATTGCCGAATAAGAAATATTGACCCAACTCGTACTAGTCCTTTAACAAGTACACTTTTTATCTTTGATTTATGAATGTGAGGCTGAAAAGAGCTATATTCTATATAGCTACTGATGGAAAGAAGCAAATTAGCCAATGTTGGATCCAATTTTTTATGGAAAATTAGGTTTTAGTTTTCATTGGTCATAAAATGTTTTTACAGCCTCTAATAAAAATTAAGCGGAACTTAAAACAGTACCACTTTCAATATTTAGATATAAGCTGGCTCTGAAGATTTTCAAACAAAAATTAATTTTGTATATTCATGTGGGATGTTATTACAATATACATAACATTCAAAGAATTATAAGACAAATAGAAAAATTATATAGAAATAATGGGAAGAGAGCACAGTATTAGAAAAAATGTCAAATTGCTATCTTTAATCTCATTTATCAAAAATGATTTTAAAATTTAGAAACATTTTATGTCATTTATATTCAATGTATACCATTTATGAATCATAGTAAACATTCTTAATCATGGAACATCACCTAACATATTCCATATAAATACATATTTCCTTTTTCAGAAGTGATTGAAAATTCTGTTTTTGCCAATTTGTATTTCTGTCTCATCATATACCTAAGATGCTTTTTCAAGGTTCTGCAAGATTGTTCCTAAGAACTCCTAGCAAGGAGCAAATGCAAACAAATATTTGCCTCGTAACACATATTATCTAGGTTTCTTCAGCTGTTAAGATACTAGCATTGCTATCAGTGCATATATACTTATAACTGCATTCATGCCTTAAGGTATTGAATGATGCAAGTATATAGAAACATCAGCTGGGGTTACTGTGATAACGGTTAGTTTTACTTACTGAATAGGTTTTTTGCCTTAGTAACCTCATGTCTTATGTTAGTATAGTAGATCAATGGTGAAAATATATAAGCACCAGAGACCAATTGATCTATATATGGAAGGATCATGTTCTACATCTTGAGTAAAATTATTGGAAAAGAATCATCCTTTGAATGAAAGCCATCAGAACAGGATTTTTCAGTGAATAAATCAAATGTTTTTTTTAATCATACTTGAGAGTATCTATAGATAAAATCAGGTTAAATTAAAAATATATATAATTTATATTTTTCTCAAAATATATAACTTATAAAGCATGTACCGTATTTCCCCATGTATAAGATGCTCCCATGTATAAGATGCTCCCATGTATAAGACATACTTTAATTTGGGGGCCTGAAATTTGAAAAAAAAAATGTATTACATAAAGTTATTGAACTGAAGTTTTATTCATCATAAAATCCATACAACTCCTCATCACTCGTGGGAAATGCAAGTAAAAAAATCGACAACCACTGTATAAGATGCACCCAGTTTTTAGACCCAAAATTTTTCGAAAAAGGGTGCATCTTATACATGGGGAAACACGGTAATATTTACCAGGGAGTGTCCTAGATGATGTACTGAAGTGGGGAAAGCCACACACTTCCTGCCTTCAAGAAAGCAATAATCAAGTATGGAAAAGACAAATGTAGACACTCAGGATATCTCCAAGTACAAGATATACGTTGACATTCTCGCTGATATAAAATGAGTTCCTATTTCTTGATATAAGTTTGGGGAAGATAAAATGAGATATTGGAAGTAATTTTAAAGAGTCAAATAATTTTAATGTAAACTTATTTGATTATATTAGGATAACTAAGCATATTAATCTGTTTGTAATGTAAGAGGAGGAAATAATTTTATGAGCAGCTAAATCATGTACAGCCAGGTATTAGAGCAAGTATCTAGATTCACCATTAAATAAAAGTTCGTTTCCTAGTTCTATAAAATATTCATTATAAAATGTCAATGTAAAAATACAAACGCATTGTAGAAGCAATCAATGTCTCTTTCAGAAATAATGTCTCTTTCAAAATCCACAATTCGATTTTTTTTTTTTACGTTTTGCATGTGGAAAGATTATCAAATCTCTGTCATAACTTACATTACACACACAGAGGAAGAAAGGAGAAATTATGTTCTCATGTGAAATCAAGGATTTCCAAACCAACCTAGAGTTATTAAAATTTAAGTATGTAATGTAGCCTTTCTAAGAATTTCCTACTCAAGCCCTGACTGAATTTTTTCTTTTTTCTTTGCTTCCAGGAACATATTGGAAAGCAAAGATTAAAGAGAATTCTCAAGTAAGTCATTTACTGAGAATTTAATTGTGAAGTTGCCAACCATGTTTTGATTTTTCATCGTCTTGTTCCAGGATTATAAACCGACTAATTCATTCATATTTATAAATAATTCCCACCACATTATGTGCATACATTATTAGAGGTGTCTCCCAATAGAATTTTGTCAGCTTTCTATACACAATTAATTAAAAGCCCTGGTTCATTTGTTATCAAACTTTTACAGTGAGTTAGAATTAGAATATCTGAAATCTAAACTGAAAGTCTCCTTTTGCCCAAATGACCACTCATTCCCTAGTTTGGAAGCCTCTTTATTTCATGGATTTGAAAAGGGAGATTAAAGCCATTGGAGAAATCACCTGGGGCAGAATGTGGTTTTGCTGATAAAAGAATTATGTTTCACAGCAAAGGGAGACAGATACTGTATCTAATTAAGAAACCAATTGTGATTTAAAAAGAAGAAAGTCAAAGGAGAAAACTTCTAGCCTAAGATTATGATCCTACCTGCAAAAGAATGGAGAAGGTGTAACAACAGTTGACCTCTGCCCATGCAGTATTTGCAAATTACACTGTAGTTTTAAGAGGGGCTCAGAGGTGCACAGTCTTCATATCCCCCGCAGCAGAGTGAAGTTCCTAATCCTGCAATTTTACCTAACCCAGCTTCCTCACAAAGGCACGTCTGCATCACCTAAGGAGTTATAAAACCTATCAATGCCTGGGCTCTAGCGCTCAGAGATTCTGTTGTAAGTAGTACAGGAGGGAAACAGAGAACAGTTTGTTTATAATATATTTACATGTATGTATCTCCAGGTGATTATGCTGTGTAACCAGGGTTGTAAACTTTGAAGTCCTATTCTGTTAATTCTGTGGAATTTGGAGTCATTTAAAAGTGGATGTATTGTATTAATCTCCACAATTTTTACTTTGTTTATTCCATCGGTTCCTCAGCATTACTTAAAATTTTAAAAGATCAGTGTGCATTTAGTGTGAAGCAGCAGGTAATAGGCCAAAAGTGAAGAAGAAAGATACAATTGGCAATGACAAAAAAGTATTTCAAGTGACACTTTACCAAGTAATGGACTTGACATTTCAAAGATCTATTGTATCTATTGTCTTATATGCCTATTGTTTCTAGTTTTGGGTTTTCTTTTAGATTCAGGTGCAGAAGCTTGAGTTAATCATATTCCTTCTATCCATGGCAATTTACATCTTAGGCCCATGCAACATTCTTTCTATTTGTTAATCTCTTAGCCTCCTTCCATTTTCCCCACACCATAATGGGCAGCCATTCTATCCTAGATACTGTGTAATATTTTATTACACATTTAAATATTTAAAAATATATAGAGGGAGTTATATTTTTCTCAGTTTTTCAGGTTAGGAAGCTGTAAATCAAGTGGCTTTTTATATGCATATTTTTAAATGGAAATATTGGTTCAGAAGATATTGTAAGGTTTTAGAAACATTTCTCTGCAGAGTTCGTAGCAATTAGCATTCTCACTAGAGATAAATGAGTGCTTCTTTTCATATACAGTTGCTAAAACTAGAAATTATCATTCATCCTTTATTTTTAGCAATCTGATAGATGAAAAATTATTTCATACTGTTGCTTTAATTTAGTACACTTGATAGCTAGTGAGATTGAACAGATTTTTATATGCTTAGTGGCGATTTGCATTTCTTCTATTTTGAGTTGCTTATTTAGTTTCTTTGGCTATTTTACATTTAACATTTTTTTATTAAGGTTATAATTAATATCTGGCAGAGTTTGACTATTCAGCCAGATACATCTGTGCAATTGTATACATGTGTACAACCATTAGGCAAAATAAGGTATAGACCATTGCCATCAAACCAGAACGTTTCATGTTTCTTTCCAACTAACTAGCCCTCGCACAGGTGTTTCTTCCCACAACAGCTTTTTGATTTCCACCGTTATAGATACGTTTTTTTTTTCTGTTGTTAGACTTCATATATGAATGGAATCACACAGTGCAAATGCATTTCATCTGGATTCCTTTGGTTAACATATTTGAAATTCAGCCATGCTATTGTATATCAAAAGTTCATTCTTTTTATTACCTATTATTATTCCATTGTATGAATACACAGCAAGTTTTTCATGCCTTCCTATTGATGACATTTTTTGCTAATTATTTTGGCTATCATGAATATGGCTTTTATAATATTCTTGTGCAAAATGTTTTGTGACTATACATTTTCAACTCCTTCAGTATAATACCTGAGAAAATAAGTGGAATTACTTGGTAATACCACAGATATAAGCTCTATTTAGAAGTGCAATACAGTTTTCCAAAGTGATTGAACCATTTTGAACTTCTGCCATCAATGTATGAGAGTGTCAGGTGCTCCACACAATTACCAATATTTAATGTTATTGGTCTTTTTTATATTAGCCATCCAGGTCAGTGTAAAATGATAGCTCATTGCCATTTTAATTTGTGTTTAACTGAAGACCTCTACATTTGATTATTGATCATGTATCTTCTTTTTCTAAGGAAGTTTTTTTGGTATAGAAAAGAGGTTTTCTGTAAAGAAAATCTGTTCAAATTTTTACCCATTTTTTACAACTGAGATCTTTATTTTTAATTGCTAACTTATAGGAGCTCTTGATATATTCTAAATAAAAGTCCTTTGTTACTTGTTTTGCAAATAATTTTTTTCCTGTTTTGGCTTATATATTCATTTTCTTCAATATGATTGGATGAGCAAATGTTTTCAATTTTGATAAATCCAATTTATTAATTTATTATTGTCAATGATTTTAGTTGTTGGTCAAGAAGCCTTCTAATTTTACCCCGAGGGAGAAAAATATTCTTTTAAGTTTTATTTTAGAAGTTTCAGATTTCTGTGTTTACAATTCATGCTATTATTTATGACAAATTAATTTTTGTGTGTTGAATGAAAAAAAGATGAATTTTGTTGTTTTTTTAATATGGAAAATAGACTGTTTTAGCATCATTGTTAAAAGGGAGAAAATACTTGCAAATTGCATATCTGACAAAGAAAACTCATGCCTGGAGCATAAAAAGAGTTCTTAAAACTCAACAGTAAGAATAAAACAACCCAATTAGCAGGTAAGAAAAAGATATGAAGAGATATTTTTCCAAAGATATTATAGAGATGGCAGATATAGAGATGAGAGAAACACTGTTTAACATCACTTGCTGCTACACAAATGCAAATTAAGACCACAATGCTTTATAACTACATACTTATTAGAATGATTAAACAAAAAATATTGATAACACGAAATGCTGGTGAGGATGTGGATATACTGGGTCTTTCATATATTGCTGGTAGAAATGCAGAATGGTACAGTTACTCTGGAAAAAATGGCAGTTTCTTAACAAACTAAACATTATTCATTCAGTATATGACCAAGCAAACCCACTCCTAGTCATTTATTTAGAAAACTGAAAACTTAAGGTCAAGTACTATACAATCCATTTACATAACATTCTCCAAATGAGAAAATTAAGAGAGATGAAACAGACTAGGGGCTGCCAGGGAATAGAAATGGTGGAGAGGGCACGGTGACTCCAAATGAATAATACTACAGAAACGTTTATGGTAATGGGATATTTCTATATCTGCAGTGGTGACTGCATAAACGTACATGTGATAAAATGACATGGAACTATACACACACTGTGTACCGATGCCATATTCATGTTTTTGTGTTGTACTGTAAGTACTCAAGATGTAATCAATGGCAAAAACTGAGTTAAGCAGGGAAACTGAGTATAGGTTCTTTCTGTACTTTCTTTACAATTTCTTGTGAATCTATACTACTTCAAAATAAAAGTTAAAAAAAAGATTTTTTTTTATGCCATTGGATTTTCTTGGCTCCTCATTGAAAATCAATTGACCTACGAGGGTTTATTTCTTGACTCTCTAGTGTATTCTTTTGGTTTATTTACCTATCTGTATGTGAATATGTAAGATAGAGTTACTTTATAGCCTAACTGGAAGTGCTTTCTGCTTATTTCTGGAGAAGCCTGGGTATCTAGCTTTGACAGTTGGTCTAGATGTGGTTCTTGTGCTAATTAACTCACCAAGGATCAGTGATGTGCTGTTTAAAGATTTAAACTCCCTTTGTGACATCCAACTGATGGCTTTCAACTAACATAAGATAGTCAGCTTGCTTATGTGACCAGAGCATATAAAACACTTCACTGGAAATTTCTGCCTTGAACTCTATTAAAGCCAAGATTCATCGCATGTATTGTGATGGTTTAATCTTGAGAAAAAGTGCATCTTTGTGCAAGAACTTGGAGAATCTATGTACCTGGAAACCTCTCAACCCCAAAGATTATCTGCAATCTCTTTTTCTTACTATATCATATCTTTTGCCTTTATTTAAAGCTTGACTTGAATATAATGCTTGGTGTTCTCTGAGTCATTCAAAGATCCAAAGCTGAGTAATCTTTAAAACATTCTCTATATTACTATAGCTTTATGGTAAGTACTGAAATCATATAGTATAGTATCTCCAACTTTATTCTTCTTTTTGAAAATTGCTTTGGTTTGGACCTATAAATTTCCAAGCACATTTTAGAATAAGGTAATCTAAATTTTAAAATACCTACAGGAAGTTCTATAGATCTATTTTGGGAGACTCTTGAGTCTTCCAATAAGTAAGCATGCTTTATCTCTCTCTCTCTCTCTCTCTCTCTCTCTCTCTCTCTCTCTCTCTCTCTTTTTCTTTTTTTTTTTTTTTTTTAGCTGAGCCATCCTGCCACCTTTTGGCAGCTCAGCAGCAGCTCAGCTCGGGCGGGACTCGAACCACTGTTGCTCAGACCACTCACTCTTGAGCAAGCTCTTAACCAACTGAGCCACTCGGCCGGCCCTATCTCTCTATTTATATAAGTCATCTTTAATTTTTCTCAAAAAAATTTCAGTTTAAACATAGAGGTCTTGCTTATATGTTATTGAATGTAATCTTAGGTATTTAATGTCATTTTTGATATTATATGTTTTGAGATGTTTAAAATTTTTTTCAATTGTTTATTGCTAATATATAGAAATATGATAAAATTTTTACATTGATATTGAATTTTGCCTCTTGGTAAATTCAAATATTATTTCTGATTTTTTTAAACACCCTAGTGTTTAGTATGTAAACAATTATGCTGTTGATTTTCTCTATTGTGTCTATTTTCTATTTTCTTGATTTCTACTCTTATTTTATATATTTTTTCTTATATAAGTTTTAATTTGCTCTTTTTCCAGTCTCTTGAATTGACAGCTGAGATGACTAATGATATCTCTTTACTCTTTTCTAATATAATTGTTTAAAGTTATATAATTTCCTCTAAGTATCACTGTTGTTTGTTGTATTTCACAAACTTTAATATTATATTTCATTGCTATTCAGTTCACAATGATTTCAGGCCTCCCTTATAATCTTTTTGTTGTTGTAGTTGCTCCTTGGGTTATTTAGAAGTGTGTATTTGTTCAACTATCTGGGGATATTTGGTATCTTATGATTATTGATTTTGAGTTTAATAGTGTTGTAATAAGAATATACTCTTTATGATTTCATTCTTTGGGATATTTATCAATGCCTGCTTTATGTGCCAGCATATCATCTATCCTGGTGAAATTTCCATGTCTATTTGAAAGAAAGTATGTATTCTTCAGTTTTTCAGGAAATTCATAAATATCAATTAGATAAATTTGGTTGATGGTGTTATTTAAATATTCTCTAAGTTTTGATCTACTTATTTTATCAATATTTGAGCTATATTTTAAAAATGTCTAACTAACTATAGTTGGAGATTAGTTTATTTCTGCTTTTATTTCTGTTAATAGTTGTTTCAGGTATTTTAAACTTTGTTTTTCCTCAAATTCAGAAGTAAGAGTATTTTGTCTTACTGTTGAATTGATCTTTTTACCATTATGAAATGTCACTTGTTTTGTCTTTAGTTATATACTTGTGTGATATTACTAGAACTTCAGCAGCCTTCATATACTAACTATTTGCATGGTACATATTTTTTCACCATTTTACTTTTAACCTATCTGTGTCTTTATACATACAGTGTTTGTTGTAAGTTTAAGTTGGAGTCTTGACTTTCTAGCTAGTCTAACAGGCTCTGCCTTTTAAGTGGAATGTTTAGAGTATTTATGTTTAATATAATTATTGATATGGTTAAGGTTGAGTTTCCTAATTTTTGCTCTTTTTGCCCATTTATCCAATTTAGTTTGGGCTCTTCTGTTCCTCTTTAACTGCTTTCTTTTGGATAAATTGATAAATTTTAATGATTAAATTTTATCCTTCATACTGATGCTTTCACTAGTTACTCTAGAGCAGATTTTCTCAACATCAGCTCTCCTGAAATTTCAGCCTGGATTATTCTTTGTTGTGAAGAGGCTGTAGGATGTTGAGAAGTTTTCCTTACTTCTACCTATTAGATGCCAGTATCACCCCCATTCCAGGTGTAACAACTGGAAATGTCTCCAGAAATTGTAAAATATACATCAGAAGGAAAAATATCCCCAAGTTGAGAACTGTTGTTCTAGAGATTACAATATTGCTCTTTAATCAGAGTCTACCTTCAAAATTATTACATCATCTTAAAAACAGTATAAGAGACCTTTTATATTCTGATTCTAATTTCCCACCTCTGCCTTTTGTTTTATACTTTGATTTTCTTCTATATGCAAGAACACTATAATACATTGTCTTTTAAAATACCTTTTCATTATTCCTGCTTTAATTAACCCAGACTCATTTAAAGATAAACACACACACACACACACACACACACACACACAATTTACATACCTACTAAATAGGTACCATCTGGTGTTCTTTCCTCTGCAGGTCTTGTGTTCAATCTGATTGGATATAATTTCCTTTTAACCTTAAGAAACTGTTTGTTTTTAGCATTTCTTGTAGTTCAGGTATGCTAAAAGTCAATTATCTTACCTTTAGTACAACATTCTGAACATGAAATCTCTCTCCTTTATTCTGTCTCAGAGTAGCTTTCAAAAATATCATCTTCATTTTTGAAAGATATTCTGCTGAATATAGACTTCTAGGTTGACAGTTCCCCCTCCCATCATCAACATTTTTTAAATGTCATTCCATTGTTTTCAGTCTTCCATTGTTTTTTATGAGAAGTTAGCCATTTTTAGTAACATAATTTTCATCTCTATAATGTGTTTTATTTCCACTGGCTGTTTTTATAATTTCCTCTTTATCTTTACTTATCTCAGTAGTTTAACTACAAGGTAACTGGATATGATTTTAATTACAGGTTTATCTGAATTTATCAAGCTTTTGTTTGATGTCCTTTATTCTGTGGGTTGCTATTTTCTTTAATATTGAAAATACTTTAGCCATTATTTCTTCAACTTTTACTCTTTCTTACTCTTTTTTGAGCCACCAATTATGTTCTTAGACATTTCATGTCATCCCATAACTTTTGGATGCAATAGTTGCCTTTACTATTTTTTAGTCATTTTTTCTTTTTATTTCATTGTGGATTCTTTTCTACTGACCTGTATTTCAGTTCACTGACACTTTCCTCTGATGTGTCTAGTTTGTTTTTAGTCCCTTACATTTATCATTTATTTGTGAAAACATATTTTAAATTTCTAAAACATTAGTTTCAATGACTCATAAAATTTCCCATTTCTTCAAGAAATTTTTCTGCTTGATATATTATCATATTCATTATAATTTAAATTAGCTATGTTTATCTAGCTTTCAATGAAGTTAATTATATTGATTATTTCCTCCTTTGACAATGAGCTGTAGCTTCTTGATTTTTAATGTGTCTGGTAATCATTGATTGTATGTCAGGTAGTTCATGAAAAAGAACAGTGGAGACTGAAATAAACAATATTTATCTCCACAAATAGGCAAGTTCATTTTACTTTCAGGTTATTAGTGTGGGGGCCCAATTAACATAATCTATCATTAAGTTGGTTCTAGGATTTAGTGAACCTTTAATTTGGTTCAGTTTACTACTGCTGTCAAATGCTTTGGAGACAGTATCAGTACTTTCTTTTCAGCAGGTCTTGGTTTCTAAACATTGGTGAAGTACCAGAGACATACTGCTTCTTTATAGCCAAGGCCCAGAGAATTTAATTGACCTGCTCAGGTTTACATAGTTAATAATTTATAAACCAGCATCTCTGAACTGTCCTACTTTAATAGCTAGCACTTAACACTTCAAGTGAATAATGAAAATTGTATAGCTTGGAGGAGTACCTGAGGTTCTGTTATAAATCCTACATATAAGAATAGGTGGTATAACTCCCAGAGCAATCAGAAAGAATGCAAAGAAGACAATGGATTGCAGAATGTAAGATACATGTGACACTCAAGAGCAGATCATCTAAGTTATTAAAACAATAAAATCTGAAGAACAATAAACTATATTTTATCTTGAAATTCCTATCTTAGTCATAACATTTTCTTTATATTAGTCCCAGGTTACTGACTTAGAATTAGTTTTCACTTCAGGTTTAGGCAGGTGCTAATCATGATTAAAATATATCATTATTATCTATTAATTCCCCTTCAGCTCGAGCTTTTTAATACCCTCATGATTTCTCTTTTCACCTTTATTAGAATCTCCATTAATAATTTATTTTATTTTATTCTCTTTTGTGATTGATAGTTAAAATGTAAGCTGTGACTTGGTGTACACTCTTCCCACATTTATTTATTTCCATATTTTTATCTTCATTTTAACCATAGCCAGATCAACTAGTATAATTAAGAAATCCCAATATCTAAAAGAGAGAATACAAATATTTATGTCAGGGAATTCATTGCGAATTTTTCTATGAACTAGGCAAAAATTATTGACATAAAATCAATTTAGTCCTTTGAGTAAATGACAGAGCAATGGACTCAAGGTCACACTTAAAAAAAATCTTATTTAAAAATAAAATTTAAAGGCACAGAGTAGCATATTGGATAAAAAAACAAAACCCAACCATATGCTGCCTCCCAAGAGACACATCTCAGCTACAATGACAAATATAGACTCAAAGTGAAAGAGTGGAAATCAAGAAAAGCAGGTATAACCATACTTATATCATAAGAAACAGACTTCAGGATAAAAAAGGTAACAAGAGACAAAGACAGACATATCATAATGATAAAGGGGACAACACAACAAGAAGACATAATATGCATCAATATACAGAGGGTGCCAAAAAAATGTATACATATTTTAAGAAAGGAAAACAATGATTAAAATTGTAATGCTCAATATATACTGATAACAAAAGATGAATACAATTCAAGCTTAGCTTCTGCAATTACAGGAAGTGCTCAAAGTGGTTACCATCAGAATCCAGACACTTCTCATTACAGTGAACTACTGCTTGAGCAATGTTGACCAAAGTGTCCACTTGTATACACTCTTTTGGCACCCCGATCAGGGAGAACCAAATATACAAGGCAACTACTAATAGAACTAAAGGGAGAAATTGACCAAAACACAAGTATAGTAGGGGTACTAAATACATCATTGTCGGCTATGGATAGCCGATAGCCAAACAGAAAATAAATAAGGAAATATCAGCCCTAAATGACACATTAGATGAAATGGCCATAATTGGCATTTATAGAGCATCAGGCTATACATTCTTTTCTAGTGTGTATGGAACATTTCAAGGTTAGACCATACATTGGGACATAAAACTAGCCTCAGCAAATTTAAGAAGATTAAAATCATACCAAGCATATTCTCTTATCACACAGCTTTAAAACTGGATATCAACTACAAAAAGAAAGCAGAAAGAAACACAAATATGTGGAGATTAAACAACATGCTTTTAAAGAATGACTGGATCAAAGAAGAAATAAGAGGAGAAGGCCGGCCGAGTGGCGCGATGGTTAAGAACTGGCTTGGGACACCAGAGGGCCCCGGTTCGGATCCCACATATGAGGGCCAGTGACACTGCAGACCCTGTGGCAGTGGGTTGCCTTGGGCTACCGTGTGTAGCCAGCAGCCAGCGTGAGTGGCCAGCAGCCACAGTGAGCAGCCGTCCAGAAGCCAGCGACTGATCTGCCTCACCAGAGAAGAGCGCAATGATGGTGCCAACTTGGGCCAGTGAAGCCACATCCTCCACAACTGGATTGAAGAACAAAAGGACGGCGACTTGTCTGTTCCTCTTCACCCAGTTCCCCGGCACTGTTCCCATCCCCCCAATTCCCCAATAGAAATCTTTAAAAAAAAAAAAGAAATAAGAAGAGAGATGAAAAGATACATAGAAACAAATGAGAATGAGAATGTATCCTATCAAAACTATTAGGATGCTGCGAAAGAAATAACAAGAGGGAAATTTATATCATTACAGGCCTATCTCAACAAACATGAAAAATCCTACACATTACACCTTGAAGAACTAGAAAAAGAAGAATAAATGAAACCCAAAGTGAGAAGAAGGAAGAAAATAATAAAAAATCCGAGAACTAAATGAAATAGAGAACAAAAGACAATAGAAAAAATTAATGCAATAAAGAGCTGGTTCTTTAAAAAAATTAATAAAATTGACAAACCCTTGGCTAGATTCACTAAGATAAAAAGAGAAAAGACACAAATAAACAAAATCAGAAATGAAACAGGCAAAGTTACCATGGATACCACCGAAATACAAAGGATCATCCAAGAATACTATGAAGGACCATATGCCACCACATTTAACAACCTAGAAGAAATACACAAGTTCTTAGAAACATATAGCCTTCTGAATCACAAAGAACTAGAAAATCTAAATAGACCAATTCAAGGAAATTGAATCAGTCATCCAAAACCTTCCCAAAAGCAAAAGTCCGGAACCAGATGTCTTCAATACTGAATTCTACCAAACACTCAAAGAGGACCTAACACCTGTCCTCCTCAAACTCTTCCAAAAAATTGAAGAGGCAGTACTTCCTAACTCATTTTATGAGGCCAACATTACCCTGATACCAAAACCTGGTGAGGATAACACAAGAATAGAAAATTACATACCAATCTCTCTAATGATTACAGATGCAAAAATCCTAAACAAAATACTAGCAATTTGAATACAGCAATACATTAAAAAGATTATACATCACAATCAAGTGGGGTTCATCCCAGGGCACAAGGATGGTTAAGCATATGCAAATCAATCAATGTGATATACCACATAAATGAAATAAAAGATAAATATCATATGATTATATCAATAGATGCAGAAAAAGCATTTGACAAGATACAACATCCGTTTATGATTAAAACACTTAATAAAATGGGTATAGGAGGAAAATACTTTAACATAATAAAAACCATATATGATAAACCCTCAGCTAATATCATAATTAACAGTGAAAAACTGAAGCCCTTCACACTACATTCAGGAATAAGACAGGGTTGTACCCTATCACTACTGCTTTTCAGCATAATATTGTAAGTCCTAGCCAGAGCAATCAGGCAAGAGAAAGAAATAAAAGGCATCTGCATTTGGAATGAAGAAGTTAAATTGTCACTTTTTGCAGATAACATGATCTTTTATATAGAAAATCCCTAAAGACTCCACCAAAAAGCTATTAGAAACATAAATTAATAAAATTGCTAGCTACAAAAATCAACTTACATAAATCCATTGCATTCCTATATACTAACAATAAAATTTCAGCAAAAGAATTTTTTTAAAAAAATTCCTTTCGCAATTGCAACAACAAAAAAAAGAAATGCCTAGGAATAAACTTAACAAAAGATGTAAAGGACCAATACACTGAAAACTACAAGACATTTTTAAAAGAAACTGAAGAAGACAAAAAGAAGTAGAAACACTTTCCGTGTTCATGGGTTAGAAGAATCAACATAGTCAAAATGGCCAAATTACCCAAAGCAATATACAGATTTAATGCAATCCCATCAAAATCCAAATGGCATTTTTTAAAGAAATAGAACAAAAAATAATCAGATTTCTATGGAATCACAAAAGTCCCTGAATATCTAGCCAAAGAAATCCTAAGGGAAAAAAAATAATGAAAGAGATATTACATTCCCTGACTTCAACTTGTACTACAGAGCAACAATAATCAAAACAACATGGTGTTGGCAAAAAAACAGACACATAGACCATTGGAATGGAATTGAAAACCCAGAAATACACTCACATAAATATGCACTGATAATTTTTGACAAGGGAGACAAAAACATACAAGGTAGAAAAGAAAACCTCTTCTATAAATGGTCCTAGGAAAACTGTAAAACCATGTGCAAAAGAATGAAATTAGAGTGCTGTCACCATGTACCAAAATTAACTCAAAATGGATCAAAAACCTAAACAAAAGACATGAAAGAATAAACTGCATAGAAGAAAGCATTGGTACTAAATTTATGGACCTTGAGTTCAAAGGGGATTTTATGAATTTGACTTCAAAGGCAAAGGAAGTAAAAGCTAAAATAAATGAAAAGGACTATATCAAAGTAAAAAGCTTCTGCAAAGCAAAAGAAACCATCAGCAAAACAAAGAGGCAACCAACTGAATAGGAGAAGATATTTACAAACAATACCTCGAATAAGGGGCTAATATCCAAAATATGTAAGGAAATCATACAACTGAACAACAAAAGACAAACAATCCAATTAAAAAATGGGCAGATGGGCTGGCTGAGTGGTGCGATGGTTAAGAACTCGCTAGGGATGCCAGAGGGCCCCGGTTCGGATCCCACATATGAGGGCCAGTGACACTGCCCTCCACAGCTAAGATGCTGAACAACAGCTCAACCTGGAGCTGGGCTGCTGTGAGTCGCCGGCGACGGCGTGGGCTGCAGTCCCTGTGGCAGTGGGTTGCCATGGGCTACCGTGTGTAGCCAGCAGCCAGCGTGAGCGGCCAGCAGCCGCAGTGAGCGGCCGTCCAGAAGCCGGCGACTGATCTGCCTCGCCTGGGAAGAGCGCAATGATGGTGCCAACTTGGGCCAGTGAAGCAACATCTTCCACAACTAGACTGAAGAACAAAATGACAGCAACTTGTCTGTCCCCCTTCCCCCAATTCCCCAGCACTGTTCCCATCCCCCCAATTCACCAATAAAAATCTTAAAAAAAAAAATGGGCAGAAGACAAACAGACACTTCTCACAACAAGACATACAAATGGCCAACAGATATATGAAAAAATGTTCAACTTCACTAGCTATTAGGGAAATGCAAATAAAAAGCACAATGAGATATCACCTCACACCTGTTAGAGTGGCTATCATCAACAAGACAAATAATAACAAGTGTTGGAGAGGCTGTTCGGAGGAAAAGGAACCCTCATACATGGTTGGTAGGAATGTAAATTGGTGCAGATGCTATGCAAAACAGTATGGAGGTTCTTCAAAAAACCAAGAATAGAATTACCATATGACCCAGCAATCCCTATCCTGGGTATCTACCCAAAATACTTGAAAACATTTATCTGTAAAGATATATGTGCTCCGATGTTCATTCCAGCATTACTTATGGTGGCCAAGACATGGAAACGAAAGTGTCCTTCGATAGATGATTGGATAAAGAAGATGTGGTATATATACACAATGGAATACTATTCTGCCATAAGAAAAGATGAAATACTGCCATTTGTGACAACATGGATGGATCTTGAGATCATTATGCTAAGTGATATAAGTCAGACAGAAAAAGTCGAGAATCATATGATTTCACTCATATGTAGGGTATAAAACTAAAAGCAACAAAGGAACAAGACAGACAAAAAAAGAAACAAAAACTCAGAAACAGACAACAGTTTAGTGGTTACCAGAGAATAAGAGGGGAGGGGCGATGGTAGAAGAGGGTAAAGTGTGTCAAGTATATGGCAATGGAAGGAGAACTGACTCTGGGTGGTGAACACATAATGCAATATATAGGTGATATATTACAGAATTGTACACTTGAAACCTATGTAGTTTGTTGACCATTGTCTATATATAGTTAAAACATTAGAAGAAAAACATTTATATATTTTTTTAAAATAAAATCTTGGCTGTATTTTGCTAAAATATATTTTAAAGCTAATGATATTTTAAGCCTAGTTGCTATACAAAATTATAATTAAAAGTACGACGTACTTTTCTTAGACAGAAAGTATCTAGTGACATCATTTGCCTAGCAACAATTTATTCCAATTCAGTTCTTAAAACTTCCTACTTATTAGACTCATTTGAAAATATTTTTGAAAATGTTGAAGTCCAAGTTTTACTAGGAACTATTTAAATTATAATTGTTGGGGTGGGAATCAGACATTGGTATTTTTTTTTTCAAGCTCAGATTAACCTAATAGGCAACCTAGGTTGAGATTATGGCTCCAGTTTAAACAAGGGAGTGATGCTGGGAACAATGTCCTTGCAGAATCAAATTTATCAATTTACAGTACCAATCACTTTTGCATTGTATGTTTATTTGCTTGACTTATTAATTTTGGTATTAGTGTTAAATGAGAACCATTAGTCTAAACTAACTTTCAAGTTGAAAAGTATTTAACAAACTTAGACTAATAAGAGCGTAGTTGCTTACCTACAATAATTCATTTTATTAAAGACAATTTCAATCCAAGAGAATGAATGACATTCTGTTCATTTTAAAGAACCAGGGTAAGCCCAGTTGATGATACCTAAGAAATCAAGACACTACAACAAAATACTTTCATACCACCAAGTTGTATTATATAATTGTCACTTTCTCACTATATATACACTATACATAAAAATATTTCAGATTCTATGGTCAGTATTGTTATTAAATTATATCCTTTAATCTATATAATATTGAGCTATGTATTATCATTACCAACTTTTGGGCTGAAGAAACAGAGGCTTAAAGAGATGAAATCCCTTATCCAAGGTTTCACAATAGTAAAAGGCTGGGTGCTTGGACACTAAAGCCTGCATTGATAATACACACCATTTATAATGCTGTATAATTTTTCAAGATACATAATTAAAGTTGCTTCATACTGAGCACAAGTTGGTAGATAAAATATGTGTGGTGCAATGCTAATTACACAGTAAATAATTGATAAATACCTTATGGCTTGCTTATAAAGATTTATATCATCACTAGAAAATGACAATGCAAAGGAAGCGTTCAGCATCATATTTAATATATCACTTAGCATGAGGGGCATTGTGGAGTTTGTTTTTTGTTTTGTTTGTTGTTTTTTCTTTCCCATTCAGAAAACTCTTTACAGCTTACTTTGTGTTCAGAGACTAAAAAATGCATTATGTATGAACCTACAGATAGGCATCTCAGCTCAGATTGTATGTTAACAGCAACATTTTTGTCATGATATAATGTGAATAAAAGATTATACTTTCTCACTTAGATACTGCAATTTTTAAAGCTCCTTATCAAAATAATATCATGTAATACAAGTCATGTTTATTTTTGTCTTGACATCTACATATTGACAGAGATAAGAGGTGTAAAGTTCATTGCATTTCATTTCCTTTTCATATTTATCAATACAGTTATTCTGTCATAGATAATTTGTCATTATCTAGCTTTGATAATTCTCATTGTCACTTCTTCACAAATTATAAATTACGACCTACATTTTTGCATGTCTATCCTAGAAACAGAAACCAAAAAATTAAATGCACTTCTTATTAACTAATGTTATTTATTTCATATGAAACCATTTATTTTAAACATGATAATTATGCTATTTTCCTACCATCAGCCTTACAATGTGTATACTTTTAAAATGTATCTTTTTGCTGTACCTACTCTTATTGGACTCCATGTGAATTCACTCTCCTCACTCATATTCCAACCTTCTACAATATTAATTGTCTGATTCAAGCATTTGATATTGTCTTGTGGATCAGTCATTGTGGCAAGATACTATATTAATATAACAATCCAAAGAATCCTATATGTACTTCTTTCCGGGAAGGTAGCCAGGTGCTTTATATTGCCTTTTCTCAGAGAATTCAAGAAGCTGAGAGTAAAAACAGCTGACATCATCAGCTTTTCCTATCTTTTGTACCAGTCAATCTCTAGAAGAGTTGTTAGAGATGAGGGGGGAAAAAGAGAGAAGATTTGGGAAGCAAGAACTAAGAGCGACTAAGAGAAGACTAAATCTTTCTCACAGAGGCTGTGGGAGGTGTTCTCGGGCAGCACGGGGAGGAAGTGGAAAACGTCAGAGAATGATGACCTTATGCTTCTATTGAAGCAGATATTGAGGTTTTGCCTTCCCATGGCCCTCAAAGATGCCACAAAAGCAGCAGTGTTTTAACCTAAAGGGACCTTAAAGACTGGGATAAAGGGTCTTTCAGTGGATACTGTTGAGGACTGGTGAATTGTAACTAAGGCCCCTTCAATGTAAGGTTCTAGAGTAATAGAACAACATTGGCTGAGTGGGAGAAAGGACCAAGTCATAAGACTGAGTCTGAATTGTAGCTGACAGCCTGGACAGGGTTTAGGCTTAGAATTATCAATTAAAAAAGAAAAAAAAGATGCATCAGTTCTGCGCAACTGAATCTATATTCACACCTTCCATAATATGTTAGTGTTTCATTGCTGCAATTTAGTTATGTTCTATTAATAATGTTCTCACTTATTTGTGGCCCCTTAACACCTACCAAAAATACCTTACATACAATAAATTGTCAAATACTTGCTGGTCTGTCTCTTTATATATCTATGGTTTTTATGATGGAAAAGAAAATTTATAACATTTAAATGAAGTGTTTATATCTCTTGAAATTAAAAAAAAATGATGAAATACTGTTGTACTTCTAATCCAAAGGTCAAAAAATATATCCTAGCATATCATATTTAATGAGTGCAGCATCATTCTTTTGTGCAAATACATATGTGTATATATATATACATTTGTATATATGTGTATTTGCATAAATGTGTATATATATGTAACATATATTATTAATGAGCAAAATTTACAAAAATTGAATTTGCAAGTTAAATATTGAGTGTTTACATTCAATATTGGCTGAAATATTAGAAGGCTTAGTAGCTTCACAGATAGACAAGAAAGCATTTAGAAAATCACATTTGTCTTTCCAAAAATAGCATCTTAACCATAGACATATATTTTACATTTTTTCATGGAACAATAAATCTTCATAATAAAATATAATGTTTCATTGTATGTACACAGATTGTGTTGATATACACATATCTGTCATATAGATAAATAAAACTATACATATCTGAGTAATGTTCCTGAAAAGTCATACATAAATTTATTCTTATTAGAGTAGCATGGTTGCAATTTCAATGAAACATTCGATATATAGGAATTCCTTTGTACTGCCAGTAACCACTTCCTAATTAGACTGTTTTAGACATCCAAAATAATTATTTTTATGTAGAATTTAATTAAATCAGGCCACTCCTAAATCATAACAAGTCAGGATTCATCAAACAGGATCCCTCCCAAAAGCACCATGTTAGCCCAGTATTTACAAGCCATGGGAAATTATTTGGGAGCCCAGCTAATTATTCATGTCTAGGACAAGCATTCTTATTCCCTAAGACTTTCCTACTCTACCAAGTGATACCAGGGTAGCTGGACAACAGGCCGAGGCAAGAGAGACCATGTCACAAGAAGCAACCTGTTTTAGGAAGTATCCTTTTACTGGTGGGCCTTACACTCCCCTCCATTACTGAGAGACAGCAAGGCAGCCCAGCCTAGTAAACTCCTTCTTTTCCATTGGCAGTGCCAGCAGGGGTGAAGTCTTAGAAGTATCAGGTAAATCAAGTGACCAAAATAAAATGATTTTTCTATTCTGGTAATTTTCAAACCATTTTTACAAAAAATCAAATTAGAAACTGAGATGATTTAACTGATTTCCTTAAGGAAATCTGAGTATAAAGGGAATTAATGAAAGAAGGCCTTTTCATGAGATGAGAATGGGCAGTAAAGTCATGGAAAATGGTTCTCTGAAAATAGTTGTCATGTTTTACAGTATTTAAAAGGGTGTTTCACTATGAGATATTATCTCTGAGTCAGTTCTTAGTTCTTTCCACTCACGACCTGAGCCAAAATAGTTTGCAACGATCTGCTGTACTTCAAAGACTGTTAAGAGCACTGACTTAAGCAGAAGAGCTTTAATGCAAGGAATTGGGTGCCCATGAAACTGGAGAGCTCTAGGAAAAGAAGTCATGTCTTCTAAACTCAAGTACACTAATGCTGTATTGACATCTGGAGGTCAGCAAAATGCTGCCACAGTCATCACACCTCCATTAAAAGGGCCTCTTCTTTATAGCTGAGTAATACTTCATTGTGTAAACGTATCATAGTTTCTTAATCCAGTCGTCTACCGATGGGCATTTCAGTTGTTTCCAAGTCTTGGCTATTGTGAATAGCGCTGCAATGAACATAGGGGTGCATATATTTTTTTGAATTAATGTCTTGGGTTTTTCTGGATAAATGTCTAAGAGTGGAATTGCTGGGTTATAAGGAAATCGTTCCATTTGCAATGATATGGATGGACCTAGAGAACATTATGCTAAGTGAAATAAGTCAGTCAGAGAAAGACAAATACCATATGATCTCACTTATATGTGGAATCTAAAGAACTGAATAAATGAGAAATGTAAACAGAAATAGTCTCAGTCACAGAGGAAAAACTGAGGGTTACTAGTTGGGAAGGGGTGTGGATGAAGGAGAAGGGGAAGGGACAAGACAACATAAATTGGTAACTACAATATGGCCTCAGGGATAGAAAGGACAGTCTGGGGAATATAACCAATAATGTTGTAAATATTTTTTAGGGAGCCAGATAGACTCATGTCTTGTTAGGGAGACTACTTCATAGATGGTGTAAAGGCCTGACCACCACACTGTATTTCTGAAGCTGATGTTGAATAATATTGTATGTCAACTATAATTATATATACATATAGTCACGGGATGTTGAGTAGAGTGTGGGAATGGAGTCAATGGAATTGTAATAGATAAGTATGATATCGGGGGTGGGAGGGTAGTGGGTGGGGGTAGGGGGTTGTTACTTTGTGAGGGCTGAAAAGGATAACTATTGCATTGTTCTGTACACCTGAAAATAATAATAACAATAACAATAACAATAACAATAATAATAATAATAAAAATCACATAAAAAAAAGGGCCTCTTTCCCTCAGAACAAAGTTGGGTCTGGCATGGTAATAATGGCCAATACAACTATTTGTAAACACCAAAGATTCTATGATCTTGCCTTCTAGTAAAAGAGAAGAAACATGGTCTTTACACCATTTCTACCTTCCCGATATTAAATATATGTAATTGCAGGACCCTAAATTGCATCCATAATTCTAGCTTCAAGGGAGTCTGGGAAATAAGATTTTTAGCTTTCCTGCTTCTAAAGGAAAAATAGAAAACAGGTTGAGGAATCAATCTATAATATTCAGTGTAAACATTAATTATATACATGAATAAGTCTCTCCACTCTGCCCAATGCAGAGCTCTTCTTGTCCATGTCTCCACAGCAAGGCACTATTTGGAAACACAGACTACATAGATTAATCTCCTACTTCTCCCAATCTTGGATAGAGAACTATAGCCCTACATTTTTGCTTCCTGTTCTTCCAACATACCACCTAACCTATAATTGAGAGTTGTTATCTTTGCCATCCCTTGGGTTTTCTCATGGCTTATTCCTTATCACTTAGGTATCAGCTCATATATTGTCCCCTCAAAAGTTTCTTTCCTGACAACTATATGAAATTTCAACCTTCTTTAATTATCTTTTTGTTCCAGTAAATATTTTTGTAAGTCTGAAATAGTTTCAGATATTTTTTAAATATAAAAAAGTGCTATATGTATTTTAAGAATTTAGCCATGAGCTAAGCAGTTTTTACAAGATAGATCACTGGATTTTAAAGAAGAGTAAATTTACAAGAATCTCTAATTCCATTTAAGATCAAATCCTTAAAAAAAATCCTTAAAAAGATGCATGGCAGTGATGAAAGCAGGCAGTCTTAAGTGAGAGCAGATGGTAAATGAGAAGAATAGGAAATAGAAGTTTGAAGGCAGTAGTACAAGTTCAGATTTCATGAAAAATTTGTCCATTAGTGTGTAAAAATAAGATAGTAATACTTTCTTTGGAATAATTTTTATTATGCCCAACCAATTTTTTAAAAGATTATTTTATAATGACCATAGTAATGGACATCCTAAAGATGTTTTTTCTTATCCATTCAGTTATTTGTTTGTTTGTTTATTTATTTATGTTTCCCACAAATATTTATTTACTATCTACTGGGTACCAGGTAATACAATTGAGATGGATGCCATTTTCACATTTCTAGAGCCCATTCTGTTCACAAGCTAATGATAAATAATTAAGAAAGCCACTATTCTTAGATTCTCCCTCATATGTTACTTATCCACTACCTAAAAAGATTTCACAGAACCAAAACTTCATTCTGCTCAAATAATCATTTTCCACTAACTGGTTTATTTCATCAAGGTAGGTCATGACTGGTCAAGAAAAAAATTAACCAAACAGATTCATTCAGTTTGATTAAAGTTGCAAATTTTATACTCCAAATACAAGATCTTAATTTGGAATTAATTTTAAAAGAGATGTAACTTAATTAAAAATGTAAAATTATTGATATAAGCAGATGTTTAATTTTGTTATAAATTAACTATAATGTAAAAGATAAATTTTAAATGACTTATTAGAGATAAAGATGAAAGCATTCTTTTTTACATTAAACTAAACTTGATTATTTAGTACAGTCTATAACAATCCTCTAATTTTAATATGCAGACAATTTTTAAAATATACAATTAACATAAAATTAATTAATTGATGTTGCCAATTATTTCTAAATTATTTTTGCTATTATTTTATCTGATGACATTGAAAGAATTAGCTTTCACCAAGACTACTCATAATGTGAATTTTTTATTAAAATGATGTAATCACATACTGCATGATTATTTAAAGAAAAAAAACACTACAATATATGACAGAATAGTTTCAGAGAAGCATCTTAATGAAGAACACATCATAAATTGGTTGCAAATTATAGTATATTAATATGCAGCTCTCTTACATCACCTAATTCTCCCAAAGTTATAGCATTTCCTAGAATATAGGATATGAGTTAAATGTTTTCCAAGAGAAAATAATATTATTAATAGAAATATTATTACTTTAGTTCTATTGGATTGTATAGTTCAAAAGCATCATTATATAATAATAAAGCATATATATATATATATATATATATATATATATATTCACCATATTAGACTTATGTGTTTCATTTATTTTGCAATTTATTTGAAAAAATATTTTTGAAAGTCATGTTTATTTTAGGAAATAAATATGTATGACAAAGAAAAAGATCTCTCATGAGAAATCAGTTAACTCAGGTGGTTAGACCACAGGCACTTAGCACCAAGGTTGCCAGTTCGATTTCCACATGGGCCAGTGAGCTGTGCCCCCTGCAATTGAAAACAACGACATGACTTGGAGCTGATAGGTCCTAAAAAAACATACTGTTCCCCAATAAAATTTTTAAAAAGGAAAAATATGTCTTCTATTTATACAAAATTTAGATGTATTTTTCCAGATTTTATTTTTTTACAAGAATTACAAAAAAATGTGTATTCTACCTTTTTCACACAAATATGTAACTGAGAGAATCAGATGTGAGGAGAGAAGAATAAACCCAGTCTCCCTGCAACAGGACACAAAGTAGTAGTAGAATTCTGTAAACAATTTCAGTGATTGATCTTTAGTGGCAATCTGAACAACTAGATGAGATGTTTGGGTGTCCAAGGGATACTGTCTTTTAATGCTAGACAGTGATCAACAGTGAAAGGAAGACTGCCTGCCCCATGGAAGAACAGCTTACATCCAGGAGCTACACTAAAATGCTAAGCAGCAGTTACCGGGAAGACCAATTATCAGAGGCTTAGGATGGAACCTTCACTTTTCTGGCATATCCAGAGGAAAATAACTATTGAAGGGAGAACAGTAAGGTATTTACTTGGGCATAAGTAAATCATGAGCATGTCCACATTTTGTTAAGTGATATTTTAAAATATGATTTATTTTTAATGCTAAATATTATATCATATGGATTAACCATTAATTATGTTGGTATTTTGTTGAAGTTTCTCCTACTATGAATAGGGATGTTACAGAGATATATATAAAATATTTAAAAATATGATAAAATATGTAGATATAAGTCTATTTTATATAATATAAACTTTATAATTAAATATATAATTTTATATACTATACACTTATATGCTTATAACTATATTTATATAATATACTTATATATTATATGATTACATATAATTATACAACATATAGTTTTATATAAGCATATATTTTATAAAGTATAAATTTTATACATATAAATTTCCAGAAGTGAAATTATTGAGTAAACCAAACCAAAAATGGGTATTTTTTATAACAATTTCCAAATTAATCTACAAAAGGTTATGTATGTCATTGTGTTTAGGTATGTACATGGGTTTAAATGTGTTTTTTGTTTCCATCAGTATTCTGTGAAAATATTGTTCATTGTACTTTGGAAATATGTGGTCAATTTTTACTAATATTATAAAAGAAAAGTGTATCAACTACTTTAATTTTCAATCTTATATTGTTAAAAATACTACATTTGTTTCATATTTATTAAATATTTGTATTTATTTTATCATGAATTGACTAATATGTTCTTCTACTATGTTTGCTAAATCTTAATGAGTAATTCAAAACAGCTCTTCACGTAGTATGAGTAATAAGGCTTTGTAGCATGTTATACAGTTTTTTTTGTTTTATTCCATTTCATTATTTGCCTTTTAATATTCATTGTGCTCCATTAACATGCTATGAACTAAATGTTTATGTCTCCTCCCCTCGCCCCCCCCCCCACCACACACACAAGCAATTCAAAAGTTGAAATCCTAATCCCCAATGGGATATATTAGGAGTGAAAGCTTTGGGAGATAATTAGTTTTAGATGAGATCATGAGGGTGGAACCCATGATGAGATTAGGGTTCTTCTAAGAAGAGAAAGAGATTAGAGCCATCTGCAAACCAAGAAGGGGACCTTCAGAAGGAGCATAGTCACCCTGCACCTAGACCTTGGATTTCCTCAACTCCAGAATGGTAAAAACTACATTTTTATGGTTTAAGTCACCAATTCTATGGTATTTTGTTGTAGTAGCCCTAGCTGACTAAGACTATATTATTATTATTATTATATATTATTTATTATATTAATTATATATATTAAATTGACTAGTTAATATAATCAACTGTACTTTTAGACTTTAGAAGCATGTCCTTTGTGCACGAATCATAGTTGAATAAGCTTCAATAAAAGCTTAATTTAGATTTTAAATGTAATGTTGTTCAAAGGCTATACAAGTAAATACCAAAGCAAACAAAATATGATGGGTGAGATGTAGGTGGAGGTTTTGTTCTTCTAATCTTATTTACCCAAGATACGGCCTTTCATGATTAAGTTAATTTGATATCTCTTATCTAATTGACTTGCCCTTTGTAAAGTCTAGGCTTTTTATAATCATTTTATAAAATCAGTGGTCACTTTAACAATTCTTCATTTTTTATTTGCCTGGGAATTTTGTCTGGTATCCATCAATCAAATTTGACATGGTTTCAAATCTGTTTCTGTGAATTATAATCTATTTGTGTCATAGATAAGGTAACAATATAACCTATGATCTAAACCAGAACTCTTTTCAAAGTGAAAGGGCACACAGCTAAGAATTATACTAAAAAAAAAAAAAAAAANAAAAAAAAAGAAAAAGCATAAACTTGAACTTTCCTATCTAAACAGCGTATATTGTCATTCTACTCAAAGATATTACAAATAGTTAAGTGATGTATATATATATATATATATATATATATATATATATATATATATATATATATATATATATAATTTTTCTTTTTTTTCCCAACTGTTAGCATTTATATGCCAGGAAATATTATAAATGCTGAAGATATTGATGTATGAGACTTAGACCTTGCTTTTTTGCTCACAGGAAACAATCTAGCAAGGAAGACATAAAAAACAATCACTTGAAATCTACAATAGGTTATATGTCATGTGTTATGACAGGCCTGAACCTAGGTGTGGTCTCATAATGTCACCAAAGAGAAAGGAGGTTCACAAAAGTATTCCTTAAAAAGGACCATAGACTTTTTGCTTTTTGCTATATATACTGCATTTTATTTATATATATATATATATATATATATATATATATATATATATATATATATATTTATTTTTTTTTAAATATACTTTCTCTCTTTTCCTCAAATTTGATTCAGTCTCTAAAACTAATGTGGCACCTCTTATATAAAAACCCACTGAGTCTAAGTAAAATTCCTCTTTGGTGCTTACTGAGCCCATCTGTACTCACCGACATAAATTTTCATTGCCATTATTACACTCTTTTAACATGTGGCTTAGTATTTTATCCTAGTTTAAAACTTATATTCCTATTGAAGAACTGAAACCCTGTAGGTATCTTTTATCTGAGTATCTCCAGCATCAACAAAGTGCCTTTATGTGTTTATTTGTAACTGTTAATGACAGTGTACATATGTTCAATACACTTGATTTTAGCCAAAAGGCAGAGAAGCTATATAGACATATGTTCAAAAGTTTCTCAAGTTTACCATTGCTTTATGAATCTCCTTGGAAGCTACTTGAGAGTAAAGAACGTAACTCTGATACTCTAGTCCTTCTGATAGTAGAGGTTTTATGACAGTAAATATTCATGAAAGTCACAGGCCTGATCATATCAATCACTTCTGATGCTGTAGCCCGAAAGTCAATCGTCACATGTGAAGTAATTGTTGATAGTATTTCAAGAAAAGGGCTTGAAGTTGTCATCAAAAAGGAAAGCCTCAGGGCTGGCTGAGTGGCTCAGTTGGTTAAGAGCTCGCTCAAGAGTTTGAGCTCTGAGCAACAGCAGTTCAAGTCCTGGCCAGAGCTGAGCAGCCGCTGAGCAGCCGCTGAGCAGCCGCTGAGCAGCCGCTGAGCAGCCGCTGAGCAGCCGCTGAGCAGCCGCTGAGCAGCCGCTGAGCTGCCAACAGGTGGCAAGATGGCTCAGCTAAAAAAAAAAAAAAAGGAAAGTCTCTTCTAAAAGAAAGTTTATGAAATCTATTCTTCTCTACTCAGGATTATGTATTATCTGGATCTTTCTAAAAGTAGAACCTAATGTTACCTAGGTACATAAAGAAGTATATCTGATAGTCAGTGGATGAGACATTGGGTTGTTGG
>NW_017732659.1:159701-170530 GCF_001890085.2 Hipposideros armiger
AATTGATTGTTTGGTTCCTTGGTAGGAGCTCGAAAAACACGACACCTTCAAAATCCCACCACACTGAGAGCATAACCTTCCTCTGATGAATGTCTGCTTTCGATGTCGTTTGAGGCAAATCATTATGTCAGGACCAAGACCGTTTGCGCACCACATTGTTGTAAAAAATCCACTTCTCATTGCCAGTTATCAGTCGCTTCAAAAAAGGATTGTTTGTCTCATGTTTAATGAGCATATTGCAGATGTTTATACGCATCGTCAAATGAACTTTGAGTTCAAGCGTAACCCAAATATTGAGCTTTCTTACATATCCCAGGTTCTTCAGGTGGCCGTGGGCACTTGAATGATGGATGTTCAATGTTCCTGCAATCTCTCCTGTCATGGAACATGGGTTTGACTCGATCAATGCCTTTATTTTGTCGTCATCAACCTTGGTGGGCCTTCCTGACTGAGGAGCATCATTGAGATCAAAATCACCAGCACAAAATTTCGTGAACCATCGTTGGCACTGACGTTCCTGTAGAGCATTGTCACCGTAAACTTTATGCAACTTTTCACAATCTTGACACAAGTTCTTCCCTTTATGGAAGTAAAACAGTAAAATATGGTGAAAATGCACAATTAGGTCTTCCATCTTCAACTTTTAAAATCTCTAAAATTCAACTGAATCGCTCAATTTCTTTTTAGAATGAAGCTAGAACTGTCATCTGTCAAATGATATAGCAATAACATAGATGTGAACGACTCTAGTACTCCCAAAAATGAACTAGTGTCATCTGTTGCAAACATGCTTCATGACTTTTCTGACAACCCAATATTTGAGGGAAGATGAAAGTTTCTTTACAAGGTATCCAGAATACAATGTACTCCTAGTTTGCCTTCCACTCCCCCAACCATTTATTTTCATCCCCTTTGCTGATTACACTGCATCTCTCCAACTTCAAAATGCTGGTGTGTCTCCCATCTTAGTCCTTAGACCTCTGCTATATTTCACACAGTCCTTTGGCCATCTCATCCAGTGTCACGGATTTAAATGCAATCTAAATGCTGACCACTCTAAAATGTATATTTCTGACCCAGACCTTTCCTCTTAATTCAGACTAATAGCTTCACTTGAATGGCTATTACATATCTCACATTTAATGCTCCAAATGGAATTCTTAAACTTCTCTTAAAACTACTCCTATACTTCCTAACCCCACCCCCATTTCAGAAACAGCAACTCTATCCTTCCAGGTGCTCAGACCAAAAAAGTTTGGAGTCGTTCCTTATTTTTCTTTCTTATCCTCCATATTCAATTTGCTGGTACAGCTCCATCTCCGAACTGTACCTTATTTCAACCACTTCAACTCTACCTTTTTTGATGCCATTCGGTTCTCAGTCTGGGTTACTACAATAACCTCCCAACTGGTCTCTATAATTCTACCATTGCTCTACCATAGAGTTAGTAGGAAAACACAAGTCAAACCATTCTGATCCCTCCTACAAAGCCCTCCAATTTCTTTTTTTCCTCCACATACAGAGTAGAAACCTAACTACTTTCAGTGGCCAACAAAGGTGTGTATGTTCCCACCTCTACAACCAATTTTACTTAATCTTTGTTTCTATCACCTCCCCCAACTTACTCCACGCCCGCTACACTAGTCTCAGTGATGATCCATGAACAAACAAGGAGGAAGAGTCCGGCTTCAGAGCCTCTGCCTTGAATTAATGCTCTTTCCTCAGATACACATATTCATGTTCTCACATCCTTCATGGTTTTAGGAAGCTTTCTTTGAAGCCTCCCTTTACTAAAACACTTCAGAGTTTAACCACAACCCTGTATTCTCTGTCACTTTATTGGCTTTATTTTCTCCATCATTCATTATATCTCCACTTGACATATTATAAATTTTATATTTATTTTTTATGTTTTTCTTCCTCTATTATATTGATTTTTTGTGGTATTCATATCCTAGCATCTAATATGTTCTCCAGTAATATTTATTAAATGTTGAATGAGCCTTTTAGTTCTCAAAAGACACTATGTACATAGCCTGAATCAATGTTTACACTCAGAGCCATACCTGAAGCCAGCCCTGAATCTATTTCAAATTTAAAAAAAGAAAAAAACTCTTGCTTCTTTTAAGCCATGTATTATGAAAGTCAAGAAAAGGACATTGTTTCCTTTTACCTGACATTTGCTGAATTTGAAACAATGTCTGGGATTTTAAAAATCTAGTTCAAGTTTTCCCAGAATAACATTATTGGAATGGAATTTTTTAAAACTTTAATTTTTTATTCATAATATTGTGTTTCCAATTTTTATGTGTAATGAAGGCAGTATAATATACAATGTAATGCATGTAACAGAGTTACTATAATTAACCAATAAAATTAATGCATTGGCAAAAGACCCAGAATAGCCAACACAATACTGAAGAAGAACGAATTTGATGGACTAACGCTACCTGACTTCAATTCTTACTCTCAAGTTACAGTAATCAAGACAGTGTAGTACTGCTAAAATAACAGACATATAGATCAATGGAACAGAAGAATGCATATATAGACCCAAATAAAGTCAACTGATCTTTGAAAAAGAAGCAAAGGCAATACAATGGAGCAAAGATAGTCTTTTCAACAAATGGTGTTAGAACAACTGAACATTCACATTCAAAAAAATGAATCCAGGCACGGACCTTACACCCTTCAAAAAATTAACTCAAAATGAATCACAAACATAAACGTAAAATGCAAAACTATAAAACTCCTACAATATAACATAGAAGAAAATTTAGATGACCTTGGATATGGCAGTGACTTTTTAGATACAAGGCCAAGATACAATCCATGAAAGAAATAATTGATAAGCTGAGCTTCCTTAAAATTAAAAACTTCTGCTTTACTGAAGACATTGCCAAGAGAATAAAAAGGGAAGCCACAACTGGATGAAAATATTTGCAAAAGACACATCTGGTAAAGGACTGTTATTCAAAATATACTATTAATAAGAACTCTTAAAACTCAACAATAAGAAAACAAATAACTCAATTAAAAAATGAGCGAAAGACCTTAACAGATACCTCACCAAAATGACATGCAAATGGTAAATAAGAATATGAAAAGATACTCAGCATCATATCTCATCAGGGAAATACAAATTAAAGCAACAATGAGATACCACTATACACTATTAGGATGGCCAAAATCTGGAACAATGACAACACCAAAGGGTAGTGAGAATGTGGAGTGAAAGGAATTTTCATTCATTTTGGTAGGAATGCAAAATGGTACAGGCATTTTGGAAGAGTTTGGTAGTTTCTTACAAAACTAAACATACTGTTACCATGTAATCAATCAATCCCACTCCTTGGCACTTATTCAAAGGGACTGGAAACTTACATCTACACAAAAATCTGCACATGGATGTTTATAGTATCTTTATTCATAATTGCCAAAACTTGAAGCAACCAAGATGTCCTTTAGTAGGTGAATGGATAAATAAACTGTGGTATATTCAAATAATGGAATATTATTCAGCACTGAAAAGCAGTGAGCTATCAAGCCATGAAAAGACATGGAAGAAACTTAAATGCATATTAGTAAGTGAAATAAACCAATCTGAAAAATCTAAATAATGTATGATTCCAGCTACATGACATTTTAGAAAAGGTAAAACTACAGAGAAAGTAAAAAGATCAGCAGTTGCCTGGAGTTAGAGGAAAGGGAGGATATGGGGAGGCACAGAAGATTTCTAGGACAGTGAAACCATTCTGAATGATACTGTGCACAGTGGCAGAGGCAACCACTTCTAAACTCAGAGATAAAATATAAAATTAGAAAGTCTTCAAGAGATGAATACCAATTAAACCTATGTGTTGCAGCTAGTGTAAAATTAATAGGATGGCTGTCACTCACACTACGAATACCTCTAAATGAATTAGATAATAACTACATTAAATAAATCTATTATTCCTATTATTAGGAACTAAAATATCTTCCACTTACACTATTGTTTCCAGTTTTCTTTCTCCCAGACTTTACCAGAAATGTTTTAGATTTTAGTTCCATCAATTATATAACTTTCCATAATATATACAAACATAGGATGCTTTTTTCCCAGAGATTCCACTTGACCCCTCTTGCTATGTTGGCATTGATTTGGGGCACCTCCAGATCTACTCTCCCATTGTAGCTGTCTGCAACTGTTCATCTATTGGCTTTTCATTTTTCCAGTTTGTTTCTCCATCATTTTTATCCTATCTTACTTTATACACTGTTAAAATTCTTACATTTTTAAAAATATATTTGCTTTATACAGGTATTATTGTGAAATCATTATTTTAAAATTGGGGGAATAGTGAACACTAATGTAAACTATGGACTTTGGGTGATTGCGATGTGTCAATGCAGGTTAATCAATTGTAGCAAATGTACCACTTTGGTGGGAATGTTGGCGGAGGCTGTGCAGGTGTGGTGGGTATATGGGAAATCTCTGTACTGTCCATTTTGCTGTGAACTTAAAACTTCTATAAAAAAAATAAAGTCTTAAAAAAAACTATATTAGTACATTGGACCCAAATTTAAGGAATTCTGAATTGAATTTGTTATGTTTATAAGTCCAAACCAACCCCAACTAATATGCAAATTATAATTACTTTGTACATGGGGTGGGGGTTGGGGAGAGAACTACTCAACTTGATTTAAGTAAAAATGTGAATGACTATGAGAGAAATACTCCACTAAATTCTAATGACCCGCATGGATGGTGACACTGTGATTATCTCCTATAGAGAACCAAGGAATTAAAGTGATTCATTTATAACAGCTATTATCTTTAATATATTTAGTTTTGTTTCTTTACATACTTCCTATAATTAGCATTTCTAATTCTTTAAGCTGAAACCAAAATCTAACCTAATCTTTTCCAAGGCACTAACCTGCTTTTTTGTATGATTTATGAATATATTTAACTGCTATGTAATTGCTTTAATGACTATTAAAAAGCTTCATGTGTACTAATGCTTGATGAGCACAAATGATCACCCAAACAAAGCATCCCTACCATATTTGCCCTAACAATTTCAGGAGGTCTCTGGGCAATAATATAAGAAGGACAAAACCTTTTACTGCCCAATTTTTCAAAAGTTGGTTGTGTCCTTTATACATTAAATTGGTCAGTGCTTGGCAGCCTTTAGAGTGTCTCTGTTTTCTTAGAAAATCATCCCATTAACCTCTATACTTCTATTTCTTACCCATAGTCAAACAATAAAAATGTCTTTCATATGTCTTCAATTAGATTGTAGACCTCTGATTGATGCCACTGGAAATATAGAGTATTTATCACAATTGTTTTTTCATGTTCCAACTTAATCTTACACTACTTATCAATCCACAAACCTAGGGTTCCCTGTTGAAAAGTCCAAATTCCGAGTTCTAAATGCCTTTTAAACATAGCTGTTTATCTCAGAATCAATAATCTCCTCATTAAAATCCCCAGTATGCTTCAGCCACAAGCTGTTTTGCATGTGTACTGGAGAACAGTCCTGCATTAGGTTCTAGGCATATTCAGGTGATTAGTCATGGCTCTCACCTCAAGGAGCTTACAGGTAACAACTTTGTCTACAAAGCTCTTTCACATATATTATTATTATTTATCTCTATAATGCCCTTTGATATTTTACTAATTACTACATTTTTGCCTACTGAGTTATAGTCTATAGCGAATTAAAGTGCTCATGTATAAAATTTTTTGATGACATGTAATGCAGTTATATGTACAGAATGATATCTGTTTAAAACTCATAAACACAGACAATCTACATGTAATTATCACAATTTCACCTTACTGATAATCAGAATTTAGTAGAATGTTTCTTTCATTTGCATGCATAAAAGAAGTTGTTATATAATGGTATATAGTTTCTAAAATAAATAATGACTGTTTTCTCTCTTTAAATTTTTTTATAATGAACATATATTGCATTTTTTATCAGGATTTTATATATATCTTGGTATCACACTCTTGGGTAGACACTCAATTCAGAAGAACCAAATGCGGTCACATAGATCTATCTACTAGTGACTCAGTCATCAACCAAAGTAATTGACAGATTCCCTGACCTAAAATCCACAACAAGCATTCCCCTATAAACTGGTAAGCAAGAGTCAAACAAGGTTTTCCCAGATTGCTTTCCCTCACCCCACATATACACACAAAACATTGTTTTTTGTGTTTTACATATATTCTAGTCAAATAATGCTTCAATTATACATTTATCTATAGGATGAACCAAATAAATAAAACATAATTTAATCATGCTTCCCTAAATATTTCCCCAAATCAGCAATCTATTAATCTATCAATCTGTAAAACATTACTATAACCTATCTAGCAATCTGTATTTTTTTTCAATTGATAATATTTAAATAAAGGTAAGTATACTTGAAAGATAAAATCATTTCTTTTTTAAATTGGGGAATTGGGGGAGAGGAATAGTGTTGGGGAATTGGGGAGGGGAACCAGCCAAGCTGTTGTTATTCAATCTTAGCTGTGGAGGGTGCCAGTCATCAATTAGCTGCCTTTTGGCAGCTTGTGGCCTCTAAGCTCAAGATGCTGTGTTCAGTCTTAGTTGCGGGTGGGCATAGGCACCATCCCATGCGGGAGTTGAACAAGCAGCCTTGTTGTTAAGAGCACACACTCTATCCACTGAGCCATCCGGGTGGTAGCTCAAGGTGATGAGTTCAGTCTTAGTTGCCGGTGGGCATAGTCCATCATTGAACAAGCAGTCTTGTTATTAGGAGCACGTGCTCTCACCAGCTGAGGCATCCTACCACCTGTTAGCAGCTCAGCGGCAGCTCAGCTTGGGCGCAGCGTCACTGGCCCATATGGGAATCCAACCGGCAGCCCTGTTGCTCAGAGCTTGCCCTCTTAAGCTAACTATTAACCAACTAAGCCATTCCACCGGCCCAGAAAGTTAAATTCATTTTATTAGCAATTTTGCTTGGTTATATAAGCAAAGATTGCACTAGCACAAACTGTCAGGTCACACTAGTTTCATAGATAATTGTTTTTGGGTTAAAACAAAGCAAATTTATAGACTGCAGAAAATAGGATAGTTATACTAAATGTGATTGAAAATGAGTTAATTTGAACTTGGCTTGCCACTAAGAATAAAGAAAATTGACTGCATATTTTATTGTTCTACAAATGAAAGCACACAGCTTTTATATGTGTGTGATTTTTCTTCCTTTTGATATGTGTGTGCATTTATACATGTATGTTCATGATCCTATGTGAATCTGCCTTTCTTTTTCTCCTTTTTGCTTTTTAAAAGAAAACTCTCTAGATTCCTAACAACTGAAATGTGTCTCCAAGAAATGAAGGATTAGGCCATTGGGGTGAGATTTTAATAATAGTGGTGAAATTCTATGATCTTAAAGAGGGAGGTATTTTTTTTTTAAGATTCAGCCAAGATAAACAATGGCCTGAGAAGCTGGGGTTTCAATATAAGAAAGACGCCACAGGCCTGCTGTTACTAAATGCAAAGCAAATACAAATGCAGGTTGAATACACTCTGGGTTTTTTAAAGTACCTGGATTTATAATAAAACGGTGCTTAAAATCGTGAAACTTCCTTTTTTTTGGTAAAAATTGCATGGAGCCTGCTGAGTTATTGTTAATGCTCAAAAACCAGTTTCATAAAGAAATGTGTTAGAATCAGACAAGTAGATCAGCTAGTGTTATCACTTAAACAAGAAAATATATTGCCATAAAAACACCCTTAGGCCTCTTTCTGACTATGTATTATGGGCTTCTAAAATTAAAGCACGGCTCAAAGTGACACAATCAGAGACACTCTCAAAAGGCTTCGCCTTTATTAAGTCCCCTTCTCTCTATGACAAAATAATCTTTCTCCTCCCGCCTCTAGAAAGCTATCTCCTCCCAGAACGTTTCAACAGATGCTAGCTTCCTATCCCCGTTGGCTCTGAGAGACCGCCTAGTGCTGAATATAGTTAAGGCCGATTCTGATATCAGACATCGGATTTTACACCTTCAAAATTCACTTGGTCTGACAATAATTCCAGACTGACATCTAAGAGGTTTCTTTACAGGGAGTGAGAAATATCAAATGTCTAATACATAATTGGCCCCTTGTGTAGTAAAATCTCTCACCATAACCACCTTTAAGGATACAGGTAAAATTGGGTGTGGTAAATTTCTTTCACTGTCTGTGAAATGTAAGGTTGTACAGACAAGATAATAATAAATGTCACTAATTAAATCTGGCCCTTTCTAAAAAAGCAGGAATCAAATTCTTCTCAATCAGGAGAATCTGCCAGGGCCTCAACCTGCTGCTTAACTCACAGTCCTTTTATATTCTTTTACCCTCATTAGTTTTTTTTGTTAAAATTATGTTCAAAGTGACACATAGAACACACTATAAAAGAATAATAATAACCCATGAAAAGATACAATGTGCCCAAATTAGAGATTCTATCTTTATTAACATGTCATCAATGACACCGTAAAATTAGGCCAATATGATAAATTGTGTCCTGAATAAAATGAGTAACATAAATTTGTACTATGACAGAAATAAAATATTTTCCCAAAATGTTTTAAGGAGCTGTACTTTCGAAAGAAAATTCTAATAAAAATAAAAAACTATAAGAAACATTATAAGGGTAATCTATTTAATGATCTAACTTCTGAAGTCTTAAAAATCATTTTCCAGATAATTAGCAATTTAAAAAAATTTTAAAGGGAGAAAGTATAATTTCTGCTCCTTTCAGTCCATATAAAAATATAACTTATGGATACCCTTATTATTTAGCAAAAAAATGAAGATCAACAAAATAATATGGTATCTCATTTCTTGTAATTATTAGACATTATTGTGAAGAACTTGTAATTGACAATTATTGAGCGATGACCATTAGCATTTTTATCATATACTATTTTGTTTTTTATCCTCTCACCTTATTTTTCCTCCTCTTCCTTTTTCTTTCTCTTTTAACAATCTTTCCCACTAAATGGCTAGTAAAAGCCTTAGCCTTTTTTTTTTACAACA
Organism: Hipposideros armiger; assembly: GCF_001890085.2. Taxonomy (NCBI): domain Eukaryota; kingdom Metazoa; phylum Chordata; class Mammalia; order Chiroptera; family Hipposideridae; genus Hipposideros; species Hipposideros armiger. The sequence continues at coordinate 168,757 of NW_017732659.1, forward strand.
CTCATATTCAGCCATTGAATACTGCAGATCAAACTGAAATTCTAAACAGTATTAATATTCGATTCACATCAGTTTATGATGATGACTATGGTTTCACTATTTCATCTGTGTTTCTTAGCCGTGAAGACATTTGCAACCTTTGAGATATTTGCAATAATACTTTTGTAGTTATTCTTTTTGTGTGTGTGGTTGTTGTCAGTAGATCTGAAATATATAAGAAATATAAATAAATATATATAAAGATAATATATATATATAATATATAAATGTATGTAAAATATATAAAAAATATAATAAATATATAAAATATAAACACCTATGTAGGGAGCAAAATTCCAGATTAGAGCAGACTATCGGTTTCTGCTAGTTTTGGTGTTATGGGTAACAGCGTTGCTTGCCTTACCGATCTGATCCATAGACAGAGGCCCGGTACAGATGGGAAAATAAAGTCTCATGTGTATAGAGAAGGCTCTTTTCAATGGAGACAAAATACAAATGAGAAGACTATTTAAAAAATTTTAGACGGTAAATAGAAACCTATAGGACGGCCATGTGAGGGGATTTCTGTGTGGATTTTTAGTCATCTCTCTAGACTGAATGGATTCACTGTGAACAGAGACTCCTAACAAAAGTGAAAGACCGAACAGAGCCGCAAGCCGAAGCGTTAATATTACCTGCTTATGGTCCAGAGCACAAAGGCATTAGAAACAGAGACTAGAATACATGTTCTACAGCAAGAGCTAGTAAATGAGCTGGTGATGGGCTTAAAACATAGGCAACAGAAGAGAATTAAATACACATGTTCATATTCCTGAATCTGAAAGTGCCTGACATTTCTATTTTTTCATATCTTCTTCCAAATATTTTCTTTCTGTTTAGCCATTTCTCCTGGTTTGTGACAAAGTCTATCTAAAAAATCACTTTATAGATCAGAAATAAGAGTATAACTTTTATACCTAATTGCTTCACTGGGTATCCAAGATAACACTGCTCTTTGTTGAAAAATTCCAGCAATGTAGGCACCTTAACTCCAGAAGCAGGACCCAGCCAATATTCAAGATTGTGTGTAGAAAGCTGAGCTTTACTTTAGTAGTGAGGCACATCACCATGAACAATGGGGTTTACAATGTCTACTTTCAGTGTAGTCAGATTTATTAAACCATGGAAGTGTCTTACAATCAATGATCAATTTAAAAAGTAGAACTATGGTAATTAAATCCTAGAAATTATGAAAAAATGGGCTTACACTTGTACAACTCAAGTAGCATGGATATATTTAGGAAAAGGAAAATGTACTATCCAAAGTCCACCATATTGTAAACTATGAAACAATACAATATAGGATTAATGTGTAAACTATATGGAATGCAGGCACAATTTTAAATGCTATTAATAATCATAGATAATAGCTATAGATTAACCATAAATGAAAAAATAAGAAATAGTAAAACTCATTAAATTTAATTGTAATGATTATAATTAGTTGGATTAAAACAATTTGTTTAGAAACAGATTTCAATTAATAAATAAATGTATATGTCAGTCCAGGTAGAGATTATACATTATGTGAATTTTTTCCACATAGGCACCACATGGTTTAGAAAAGCAGTGTACTGCTTACCATCATTAATACCCTCAATACCAAATACTTTACTAAAAAAAAAAAAAAAAAAAAAAAAAAAATCTATAAAGATGAAATAAAATACAGTACTAAATAAGTATTTGGTAGGTTTACTTTTGGTATCTGTATCTCTTTATTCCTGTAATACATTTA
>NW_017732659.1:173810-178459 GCF_001890085.2 Hipposideros armiger
ATATATATATATATATATATATATATATATAAATTTTATGCATTCTGGGCATACATAGTGTAATTAAAAGGAAGAAATCCACTAAAAAATCCAAAGTAGAAGGACAGAAATGTTGCGGAGGAAGACTTGAAGGAGAAAAAGTAGAAAGAAATAATATAAGAAAGAAAAAAATTAAAAGGATAAAAGAAGAAAGTAAGAAAGAGTGCACTATTCTAGGTGTTTTCATGAAAGCTATTCAACTTAATTATGGAAAAAAATCTAATTCTCTTATTTTTGCATTTAGAAAACTGAGAGCAATGTAAAAGGATCAACCAAGATTAGAATTCTAATCCATTGTGGAAATGAGATTATTTCATCTCTCCAATACAAACTTTAGCAAATACTCTTTTCCTCAACATGCCCTTTAGTGAGAAAAACAACCAAAATACCAAGATAAAATATTGGACTAAATCACCTAAAAAATTTGAAACCAGTGCCCTGCCCTGTCAGTCAAGTTTAGATAAATTTGTTCATTCAATTCAATCGTAACAAAACAAGTATAACAGTTTTCATACAGACATATGAGTTTATGTTTCCACCAAAGTCCATTTGGTTCTAGTGCCTTGAATCTTCTTTTTTTACCTCTTATTAGGTCTCTCTGACCCTAGCCTCTGTCTAGCTCCAAGACTGTACTTGTGTCATAGTTGTAGTGATAAAGAAGCTGGCCTCAGGGTATTCATATTATTTTCCTTATTGGTAGATAAGTGAGGGGGGCTTATGGCAAAATAGTAAGAAGTGAAGGGTTAAAATTGAATCATGATATAGAAAGATATTTATCTCCCCACTTAATATTGTCAGAACCATAGTTCATAGTCTGAAGGACTACTGAGCATATGCAGCAAAAAGAAGACACAAGGTAGTATGAAAAACCTTCACCATTCGCATTGTTTTGATCTAACCAATCATTCATACAAAAAAAATGATTTAAGGGCTGCATATTTTGTGCCTAACCTGCATAAGACCTTTAAAGAAAAATAAGACATGATCTTTAACTTCAAACAGATAGAAACCATGTTTAATAGTAATTCAAAGAAAGAAGAATTCAGTCTGAAATGGATGTATTAAGAAAAAAACAAAAATGCAAAAGTAGTAGGTTATCATTGTCCATGTCATCCAAATATACAATGAATTCACCTGCTACATTGGCTTCAGTTTACAAGACTGTAAGTTTCAAGAGAGAGGAATCAAGTCATTTTTTTTTAAAGATTTTTTTTTTATTGGGCAATTGGGGGGATGGGAACAGTGCTGGGGAATTGGGGGAAGGGGAACAGNTACATTATGTGAATTTTTTCCACATAGGCACCACATGGTTTAGAAAAGCAGTGTACTGCTTACCATCATTAATACCCTCAATACCAAATACTTTAAAAAAAAAAAAAAAAAAAAGAAAAAGAAAATCTATAAAGATGAAATAAAATACAGTACTAAATAAGTATTTGGTAGGTTTACTTTTGGTATCTGTATCTCTTTATTCCTGTAATACATTTATTTACAGGTTGATTTCTTTTTTTTTTCCTTTTCCATTTATTTTATTTTATTTTATTTTATTTTTGTTTCTGTATTTATTGATATTTGTACCAGGCCTGCAATTTTTTAATTGAGTTAACATAATATTAAATGTAGCAAAAATAAGATTTTATTATAACATGAAATAATATATTTAGAAAATTTAAATATTTGTATGAGGCAAATTAGAGGCAATGAGGTTAGGAGGTATAGCTTCTGAAGTCAGGTTTACTGGGTTTGAGTTAGCTCAGTAACTCACTAGCTATGTGACATTAAAGGATATTTAATCATGTGGTGCCTCAGTTTCCTCCTTTGTAAAATAGGGAAGTAATTCTATATTTCCTTCTTTGCATGTTTGTCATGAAAATTAAATGAGTTAGTGATCTAGAGCACTTAAAGCTGTGCCTAGCACAAGGTAAATACTCAGCACATGCCTCATACATTGACTATACTCAGTATATGTTTTATTATGTAATTATATTATTCATCCTTTTCTACTCTCTGACAATTTTTACAAAATGCTTCTCAAACCATGATAAGCATAGAACTTTTAACTAAAAATTATTGAAACAACTGTAATAACATTCTTTTAAAACCTGTGTTAGAAGATACTGAGACTTAAAGGCAGGCACAGGCAAGGGCCAAAGAGTGTATTTTAATTTCAAATTAGCAAAAGCCTCAAATTCCTATTTACTCAAACTGTTTAGAAACCTGACAATTTTATCTCCTTTTGAGTGGGCCCCAGTCGTTATTGAACCCATCAGATTGTGCTTGCATATTACTAAGAAATAAACTTAATCCTTATTTTCTGACTTAATAGGAAGCTTCCAATTAATGCCCATGAAACTCATTAGAGCCCCACTTGAGCACAGACAAATTTAAAAAAATATATATATATTATAATGCTGAATAAGCAACAGGGATTATCACCAATATTCCACAAAATTCAATATATTTTGAAGAAATCTCTACAGATTGCAGAGGGGGAAAATGCAAATGTCTGCATAACATCAAAATATTCATTTATCTCAGAAAGTAGTTTTAAAAATCTAAGGTTGATCTACCTCATAATGTACTTTGGTATATGATATTTACTGAATGTTTCTCTTTCCAAACTTCAAAATTAGCACCCTTTATTATAATGAGGTGCTAGTATCTCTGTGGAGAAATTGCCTTTGTCAAGTGTAACTAATATATATCGCCTTTATAAAAGTGATAAATTAAGCATGTCTGTGTCTCTATTAAATTAGCTAGTGCCCAGGTGGAGTACAAGGAATCAGACATTAATGGATTAGGGAGATTGTTTACCGGAAGTGGGTACTCATAGATATTTTAAGAGTCAGATAAGGTATTCAGATTAGGAAATGCTAAGGATCACACAATTGTGATTGTGGCAAACATAGCAGGTAAGAACAAAAAAGATCTGGAAGTAAGAAAAAGATTAAAAACCTAGAAATCAGCATGAAATGAAGATCAGGGGACAAAGGCAGATTTTAATCAAGTGGGATTGAAATATATTGCAACCAAAAGGCCAGGCTGCCTATAGTCTTTTTTAGTTGACCACTGGAAGTATGCCATGGAGGTTGGACCAAATTAAAGACATAAATTCAAGGCAGACAAACTTTCCATTATGTTCTATTTTTGCTAATATTGATGGTTTTCTTGAATTGGATTAGCAGCAAAATAAAAAAGTGAACAATGTATTGATTATAAGAATCATATGCAGCTTCACAAAATCAAGAACACTATGTTCAAGTAAGTTAAATTAAATTACCAGTTATCAAATAATTGGAATGTAGAAAAGCAAGAGAGGGAAGAATTCAGTCAAATTGTGCCCAAGTCCCAACGTGAAATTAGAGAGATGGTATTTGCCAACTTGGGCGAGTCATGCAATGCCTCTCTGACTTACTCGCCATATTTATCAAATGAATGAGATAGATCAGACAGGCTCTGATCCTGGTACCAGAATCCTGTTTTCCTCATGAAGTCCATACTTATGTGGGTGTCCAGGACACTGAGAATGGGACAGATGTTTTTCATTTCAAATAATTTGGACTTCTTCCATTTATTTATGCTTAAATACTACTTTCCAGGCATCTAATATTCAGAAGCTAACAATTTGGAAAGAAAAGTAGACCTGATAATTCATCTTCATTCAATAGTCAATGAGAAACAGGTCTTTTTGTCTAATTTAGTATTTTTCATATAAATCCTATAGTTTCATTTTCCTGTACTGGTTTTTCAAGCACCATCTTCTAAAATGTCTTTTTCCTATTACAAGTACCTATCCTACAACATCCTTCCAAAACAGGTCAAGGATTTTAACTTAACAAAGTTTGTTGGCATAAATTATTGTGAATAACTCATAGAAATAAATGCATTATTTAAACAATTTACAACTATTTCTAACCCCATTCTAATTAGTCTACATTAAGAATGACTACATTTCACAGCACAGCCAAAGGATGACTGAATGCATCCTAATAAAAGCATTAAAATGTTATAGCAATACAACAAAAAAAGCTTTCATTATACCCATGCTATAATTACAGTTCCTTTAGATTTAATCCAATGTAACCACAATAATTAGACGTTATTGACTAAATTTATTATTTGCAATTTGAGATAGGTATGAATGCAATGACCACTTTTTACTAAACAGTTGAGTACACTTGTTTCAGTGTAATATCTTTAAAAAATAAAGATAGAGGGTTAACCAAGTGGCTCAGTTGGTTAAGAGGTCACTCAAGAGTGCGAGCTCTGACAAACAGGGTCCCCAGTTCGATTCACGGCCCGAGCTGAGCTGCCACTGAGCTGCCAACAGGTGGCACGATGGCTCAGCTAAAAAAATAAAATAAATTAAAAAATAAAGATAGAATATAAATATAATTTACCTGCAGGGTTTTAATTTGAGCTTCATTTTTAAATTATTTCCTCCATTAAACTGACTGAATTGAGCACTTGTTAGCTATTTAGGGAAACACGTCATCATGATTCCATGCTTCACATTATCAAAACAAACAAACAAAATATACATATATACATACATATATACATATACATATATACATATAAATATATATATATATATATATATATATATA
>NW_017732659.1:179969-187023 GCF_001890085.2 Hipposideros armiger
CTGTGGAGGGCAGTGTCACTGGCCCTCATATGTGGGATCCGAACCGGGGCCCTCTGGCATCCCAAGCCAGTTCTTAACCATCGCGCCACTTGGCTGGCCCAAGACATTTTTAACCTAAAATTGTGGATAGCAGGTAAGACACTACATGAGTACATATGTGAGGAATATATAGCTTAGGAAAGATGAGGAGTAGAAAGAGAAATCTGAGATATTATACTGTAGTGGTTTACATGTTACCAGAAATAAGCAACAGTGAGGGGAGTGGGGGGCAGGGATCTTTTGCTTTTTGTTAGTCATCAACCACAGGCAAAGAAGGTAACAGATAGAGAATGTGAACTAAATGGCAGGTAATTTTTACAATAGAATGGAACAATAGTCACTGTTATCCAACCATTTGATGGGACAAATATACCTCCACAAGTAGTTTCAATCCAAAGCAAATTGTGTACCATATATAAAAAAGGAGAAAATTGCCAAGAAAAGGTAAAAGAGAACAATATTATTGCACTTACCTGCATGAGCTCAAGCTATATTGAATTAGTCAGCTCTCTAAAACCACAACTTAACCCAGGAAAACAAAAGTGCAGTGGTATTTCAACAGTGCAATTCAAGATTAGTAAGGCACAGCACATCTCAAAGATGAAACAACTCAGTCACTAACTTTCTTATTTATATAATTTCTTCTAAAAAGATGGATCGAAGGTAATGTATATCTAAAATAGGATACTCAGAACTTTATTAGGCTCAGAAATGTCTACAATAAATTTTAAGTACCTATGCTTAAAAACGCAATGGGTCAGTATTGTGGAAGAAGCAAGTTTTATTTTATTTTTTCTGATACACTTCGATCACACCAACAAAATGGAGGTAGATTGTATCCTCCTTTAATAACTGAGCGAGAAGTTCGATTATATAAGCATATAGCTTACATACACACACACACACACACACGCACGCACACACACACTCACAGTAAAATACTTGTTCTAATCATGGGGGTTTTAAATGCCAACGTTGCCTTTCTCTTGGCTCAAAGCAAAGTTTGAAAAGAATGATTTGAGTTAATATCTGATTTCAATTGAAACTATAACAATATTATTCTTTATTTTTACTTACTCTAAAATTCAAAGGCATTTACCAGAAATATCACAAGCAGCAGTAGAATAGAATTTTTTACAAAAGATGGCCCATAAGAAATTAGAATAGAAAATAGTAGCTATCTCTACAGACCTTAATTAAGAAACACATAAACTTTCATGATAACTAATGCTTCCAGGTAATTCAGTTTCCAAAACCACTTAATTCAAAACCCACTGATGTTCTGCCTGCCTGTCCCCCACTGCAGGTGATCTATTCTAAAAACAATGAATCTAACACAAAAAAAAGAACACTTTATCGCAAGTATACTGAAAGAATCACGCACACATCACCAAACTCAGTAGGTGAACCGGCAGTCAAACACTCAATTGTGTGTGAATCACAACCACGAGACCTTGGATGGAACAGAAACCAGTGGATCATAGACTGGTAGAAAACAATCTTGAATTTTTTTTTGCCATGGCAGCAAGTTCAAGTTCTTTGTAAAAGTCTAGTGAAATATATTTTTTTCTCACAGTCATATAAAAACTAAGTATTTATTGTTTTTTTTGAAAAGCGCATATAATTATTTTGTAAAATAATGTATTATTACACTAATTCTATCTTTTCATGTCATCGTCATCGCTGGATTAGATATACATAGCTCATACAACAATCTGTCTCTCCCTATTAATTATTCATCTTACCATACAATTAGTAGCACATTAATCAACAAAACTCCAGTTGCTTCAATATGAGCCATTTTGTGGTTCAGTGATTTAAATCACAACTTGAAATATTCCCCAGTTGAGTAAATTTACTGAAGTTACTTAGTTACTGTATTCTATCTCACCTTCATCTATGAAATAAAATTGTGATACATTTTATTTTCTAAATGTGGAACATAAGCGTTATTTAACTGCACATTTAATTTCTCTAAATGATGTTATAAATATCCAATGAAATAATCATTTTTTTGGTATCACGAGATGCTCTTTCAATGTTAATTTAATAATAGAAAACAATGATTTCTTCCATTCTATGAAGAGCTATATTTCAAGATCATTCTTTCATCTACCTACTTACAAGGAATATTTTAAATAGTTAATTTATATTCCTTTATTTTCTGAATTCAACTGGGCACAATCTTATCCCAGCCAGCAAAATTCTAATAGATGTATTATAAAAGTGATGGAAATAGTAAAATAAAATTACATGTGAAGGTTGACTTCCATCTTTTTCAGAATGTTGCCTAAAAGTAAAAAGTGATCAGCTTTCTGCTACAATATTAAATCTTGGTACACCAATGTCTTCATCAAACTTGTGTACAGAAAACTATTTGTCATTAAAGACAGTATCTTCCAGAATGCTGAATATGGGGTTATAACAAGTTGCTGGAGAGGTAGGGTGCAGTTACTCTTCCATGGAGTTACTTTCAAGGAATGGGACAAATACATATATTGCCCAGTTTTCAATGCTACAATAAATTTCCCAGATGCTTAGGATATATATTGTTGTTTCAAGTTTGTCTTCTTAAGACATTATATAAGCTTAAAAATTAAAGTTAATTATCTTTTTTTTTAAGATTTTTATTGGGGAATTGGGAGATGGGAACAGCACTGGGGACTTGGGGGAAGGGAAACAGACAAGTTGCTGTCCTTTTGTTCTTCAGTCTAGTTGTGGAGGACATTGCTTCACTGGCCCAAGTTGGTACCATTATTGCACTCTTCCCGGGAGAGGCAGATCAGTCACCGGCTTCTGGACGGCCACTCACGGTTGGCTGCTGGCTGCTCACACTGGCTGCTGGCTGCTCACGCTGGCTGCTGGCTACACACGGTAGCCCATGGCAACCCACTGCAGCAGTGGCTGCAGCCTACGCTCTCACCTGCAACTCACCGCAGCCCAGCTCCAGGTTGAGCTGTTGTTCAGCATCTTAACTGTAGAGGGCAGTGTCACTGGCCCTCATATGTGGGATCCGAACCGGGGCCCTCTGGCGTCCCAAGCCAGCTCTGAACCACCATGCCACTCGGTTGGCCCTAAAGTTGATTATCTGGGAAGAAGAACAAAGTGATGGGGAAAAAGGAATGGGTTAAATCTAAAGGTATCCACATTTTTTTTTTTGAACAAGATTAGGTCATTAACTATTGAATCAAACTAATGTGTAAAAAACATAAAAGAGAATAAACAGTAAATGTTCATTCCTATATAAAGGAAACAAAGCGAGCATAGTAACTAATTTCATAATGCTTGTATAAAGGTACATAATTCCTTTAGTCCTTGAGTTAAAATTTTGATAAAATTCAACATGGAACATATAAACTTGACTTGAGGAAGTAAAAGTATTTTTATATGTCTCTAACCTTGGATACAAACACGGTATTGCTTATTGCCGCGTATATTAGGAAATGGTGCAGAATACCATGTGTATCTGATGCCCCTTCATATTGGCAGTGGGGCTATGGTGAACAGCTGAACATTAAGCACTGCTGACACACCTCCAATCTGTCTAGAATGCGGATACAGCTGGAACACTGGCACTGGGTGGTGCTAAATGTTGTTTTGCTCAAAACCTTGAGTGATTTCAAAATGACAACTAATAACCTGTGAATCAAATAAAATTGAAAATACATGTTCTTCTCAATCTCCTATGACCTAGAGCATTTCTCATGGTAACTAATGTCTAAATACTATTCATGTGTTGAACTGTTTATATGGATTCACCCAGTTATCAATAAATAATTAAGGTATTTGACTACATTCATATTTTCAGGTTAAAAAAAATTCAACCTGCAATTCAGCTTCCTAACATTAAGACTCATTTCAAGATAAAATGAGCAGTCTTGGATATAGAATCATTAAAATATCCAAATATCCATTGACTGACTACTTGGCAAAAATATCGGTTTGGTGAATATAATTTTAAAGTTAATATTTAAAACTGACTCTCGGACTTTTTTCACTAACTGGATGACTTAATTTACGAGTAATTATTCATTGTATTTATTCTTTCTATACATAGACATATAAAATAATAGGGTTTGCATTTTTTTAAATAGCAAAAAACAGATCTTACTATTGCATTTTTGTTTTTAAAATGACTATTTCTTCCTGAACCTATGTCCACAGTGGCGTCAAAGGTATAACATTTTTCTTCTGAGAAACTTGTTGAAATTGGTGAACTTGATAGCTAGCTTGATTATTAGTATTATACCTGATCTTTATGATATTAACAAGATACTTTCTATTGAAATTTTCTATTTCTTTTCAGTTTTTTACTGTCTCTTCCTTGATACATAGATTATACCCTACTAATATAAGGATTCTTTAAAAACTCTAGATTTAACTCCCATATTTACTTCACTGGAAGAAGAGAAAGTATGGTAAATTAATATTTTGCTTTGTCCAGGAGAAATCTTGTTTTGTCTAAGTTAAACAAAGCATTTTTATAGAAACAACTTAGTATTCAAAACATACATCAGGTGTTTGACAAACGTAGAATCTCTGAGCTTCTGAACTAAATTCTACTGGCAAAAATTTATTTGGGCCGGCCGAGTGGCGCGTTGGTTGGGAGTTGGCTTGGGACGCCGGTTCTGAGCGGCAGAGCCCTGGTTCAGGTCCTACGTGAGGGCCGGTGGCACTGTGCCCTCTGTGGCTAGGATGGTGAGCAGCAGCTTGGCCTGGAGCTGGGCTGTCTTGAGTCACCAGCGATGGTGTGGGCTGCAGTGGGGCTGGCCGGCTGCTGGTATGAGCTGCCATGAGCCACGGTAAGTGGCTGTCCAATGGCTGGAGACCGATTGCTTCACCTGGGAAGAGTGTAATGATGGTGCCAACGTGGGCCAGTGGAGCGACGTCCTTCACGACTAGACTAAGGAACAAGATGATAGCAACTTGTCTGTTCCCCTTCCCCAACTCCCCAATGCTGTTCCCCTCCCGCAATTCCCCAATAAAATCTTTAAAAAGAAAAAAAAATGTTTTAAAAAAATTATTTTATGATTCCTACTCTATTCATTATTAAACTGTCTAAGCAATCCTAAATCCTACTGAGATGCATTGAAGGTAATCTTATCTACTCCTACGTACACCTATCCAACTTCTATAAATGAATTAGGAAAACAATAGAAAGTTAATTTCTCTGTCTTCATGTATTTTTGACCCAGCTTATATTTTTCACCTTTATTTTTTCATGTAGTGAGTGTTACACAGACCCTCAATTTCTTAAATTCTCGGTACTTTAAGGCATGATCAACCTCTTAACTAGTAAGTAGAGCCACAATTTCATTTTGGCTCAAAGTAGATGATAATTTTAATTTGTGAATATGGGGTGAAATCCAGATATCTAAAAAAAAATCTAGATACAACATGTTCAAAACTGCCAGAGCCGAGCATTGTAATTTTGTTTTATTTTATTTACTGATTATCATTATTATCATTATTATTATTATATTTTTTGTTTTCAGTTCCTACCAGGAAAAAAAAATCAGGCAAGTTTTTTTAATGTCTAGTACTCTTAATACTAACTGAACAGGATGGTTTATGGTAAAGGCTTTCTCTGTAAAAATCAGTTCAATCATTAACAACAACAAAAAAGATACATTAAACTTCAAAAACTGAAAATTTTCTTTAAATGCTTATAGTAACTCTACCAAATAGGTGGATAGAATTTCTATACTTGTTGCTTAAATATGAGAGTCTCAAATAAATTAAATACATGGTCAAGGCCAGAGAGTAAGTCAGTAGCCAATCAGATCTAACACGCCATGGCTTGATTTCTGAACTTAGAGTCTGGATCATTTTGTAGCTTATATGAGGTACTACCTGACATTTTAGTGCATTTTGGCTTGCACATAGAAAAGCTTTTTCTCTAGTCACCGAAGAAATTCACTAAGTTATGCCAAAGTCACTGAATAATGTAATTCTTTGTATAGGAGGGGTAAATGGGCTAAATAGTTTGTTTATTGTAGTAGAAAATATGTCATCAGTTAGACAAAGGCCATGTGTCATTAATTTACTCTTCCAGAGAGTAATTATGAAGAACTAAACTTCGAGAAGTACATGGATGAATTGAGGATAAAGGGACAGACTAATTTGACTTACTTCATGATCTCCATTGTCTTTAATCAACTAATGGTCACAATTTAATGATTGAAGTTAAAATGAATCTTTCCAAAGATGCACAAGAAATGATATTTAGGAAAAAAATTTGAGCACATTTCCAAAAGTTAAAATTAGTATAATAAGTAATACAAGAGAATTAATATAAAAAGTATAACAAAAATAAAATTTAGACTTTTTTATTTAGGATGAGCTTATAATCAAACTAGTTATTAGCTAATAACTATAATATATTACTTGAAGTTTTCCTTTCATCAAAAATTTTCCATGTCAGGAATAATATTTTGCAGCTTATGATCTTTTAATGATACCCCTAAAAACTAAAAGTACATCAGTATCTAAAGAGAATAGTTATAGTCACAAAGGTATGAAAATTAAAAATTAAAGTTCTAATTAATATCAAAGGTGAGTTTAGAAAGAAGATACAGTAAAACTTTGATTAATAGAAACCCATAGCCAAGGCTTTAATTAGTCAAGATTTTCCTTAACTTTAAAACGAGAGCTTTATTATAAGAAAATGATCTTATAATAAAAATTTGGGGAGCCGGCCGAGTGGCGCGTTGGTTAAGAACTGGCTTGGGATGCCAGAAGGCCCTGGTTCGGATCCCACATATGAAGGCCAGTGACACTGCCCTCTACAGCTAAGATGCTGAACAACAGCTCAACTTGGAGCTGGGCTGCCGTGAGTCACCAGCGACGGCGTAGGCTGCAGCCCCTGTAGCAGTGGGTTGCCATGTTAGTGTGTAGCCAGCACCCAGCGTGAGCGGCCCTCAAGCCTCCATGAGCAGCGGTCCAGAAGCCAGTGACTGATCTGCCTCACCCTGGAAGAGTGCAATGATGGCGCCAACTTGGGCCAGTGAAGCAA
>NW_017732659.1:187065-213606 GCF_001890085.2 Hipposideros armiger
TGATGGTGCCAACTTGGGCCAGTGAAGCAACGTCCTCCACAACTAGACTGAAGAATGAAAAGACAGCAACTTGTCTGTTCTCCTTCCCCCAATTCCTCAGTGCTGTTCCCATCCCCCAATTCCGCAATAAAAATCTTTAAAAAAAAATGGTAAAAAATAATTTAAAAAAAATTTTGGAATAATATTGCTGTTCAGTCTTCTACATCATATATTACCTAAGAGTAAGTCATATAGAAATTATAATCCTATAGCATTGTCAGCTACTTAGTCCTACCGAGGATCTAAATTATATTCAACTTGTTAGAATGTCTAAAACCTAGTCAATAATTAATGTTCAATTCACTTTTAGACAGTGATACCTACTTCACCTTAGTTAATGCTGATTAACCAAACTAGGAGAAGAACACTAGCTGTGTTATTAGACTAATCAGCACAATAAGGCTTTTATGATTACTGGAATGCTAATCTAATGCAAAATTATCAGGATATATTTTCATCAATTACACGTTCAAATGTTAAAATAACATTTTAAACCTTAATAATCTTTTCATGCAGAGATAGCTCATTCTTTCACCTTTGTTAATGCTATTTATATAAAAGACCTAATTTCCACTTGGGAAATATAAAAGCCATGAAACAGTTGACTTATTGCTTTGTTCAAAGTCAGAAAAGTGGTATTGTAGGAGACCATGTGCATTCCCTAATTTATAGAAACAAAATATCCATGAGTGTTCTGAGAATCAGACATAGTCCAAGAGTCAGAGAGATGTCTCATTAACCATTTTCCTGAGCTGTTCGCTCTCCCCAGGTGCTCTCATAGGGGCCCCCTCATGATATTTCTGCCAAAAGAGATAGACCCCTTCCCCTCCTACAAACTTGTGGCCTGGGTCTTCAGAGTACATATTTTTCTTCATAGATAGACTTCTTATGAAATGTTCTTTTCCCACTCTCACCCATTTCTACATCTTGAAGTGGGAGTCGGTGTTGAAAAGTCATGTTTTGTTTTGTTTTTGATACTTTTCTCTGCAAATTCTGATATGGAGATTTGTCTTATACATGCTTTATTATATCTTTAATATGAACTCCTCTGTGAAAAAAGGGAGGTAGAGATCGTATCATATTAATATGCTGTTACACTGATTCATTGCATTATTAGTGGTATTTATTTATTCAACATAATTATTAAGCACTACTTATATGCTAATTTCTGAAAATAAAATTGCGAGATAAATAAAGGTGGTACTTAACTTCATGGAACTTATAGCCTAGTGCAGAGGTAGTACTCACATGGCACTAATGAGGCCACACTCCACTCATAACAGCTTAGAAGGCAAAGCTAACTGATCTATGTCTCAGCTCAGCACAGGTTTCTAAGTAATCACTACCAATCCATCAAAATCGTCATCAGATATGATATGTTTTTTCATCATCATTTGTTATTAGCTGACTATAAACAGTAAGAAGAGAGGAAATATTGTCTACCATTATGTGCCACAGAACACATAGAACCATCTCATCAATAAATATTTCTTTATTTGTATGATATTTATTGAATTAAATTTTTTGATGACCGTGGCTTTTATTTTAAAGTAATATCAAGCATATGCTAAGTGACTAGTAAATTACAGAAAAGGTTGAGCTTGTGTATCTTCCTAAGTAAATTTCGAAAAGTTGAAGAGGGAGTTGGCATTACAAATGTATAGGAATTATAAGTACATTCATTAATTCATTTTATTGAACAATTACTAAGATTGAACACGGCATCTTGAGCTGAGCTGTCATTGAGCTGCTAGTGGGCAGTCTGGTTAGAGCTTGTGCTCTTAACAACAAGGCTGCTGGTTTTACTCCCGACTGGATAGTGGGCTGTGCCCTCCACATCTGGATTGAAAACAGCGACTGGACTTGGACCTGAGCTGCACCCTCCACAACTAAGATGGAAGGACAATAACTTGACTTGGAGCTGATGGGTCCTGGGGAAAAAAACACTGTTTCCCAATAAAGTTAAAAAAAAAATCCTTACATAGCTTACAAAGCCTAACGTTTTCTGGCTTGTGTTATCTCTCTGACTTTACCTCTTAATATTCTCTTTCAAGAACTCACTTTGTTTTAGCCCCATTGACCTCCTTTCTGCTTCTCGAGCACATCAAGAATATTCCCATATTAGAAACTGCTTTTGCTTTTCCTTCTGCTTTGAGTGCTTTACCTTCTTTCAAAGCTTTGTTCACTCATTTACCTCTTTTGAATCTCTGCTCATATGCCATTTTAAAAGAGCGTTCCCCAAACTTCCCTATTTTTTTAAAGATTTTATTGGGGAGTTGGGGAAGGGGAACAGTGTTGGGGAATTGGGGGAGGGGAACAGTCAAGTTGTTCTCCTTCAATCTTAACTGGAGGGCGCAGCTAGCTCAGCTCCAAGTCCAGTTGCTGTCGGGCCGCCACTTGCGGCCGGTCAGCTCAAGGTGCCCTGTTCAATCTTAGTTGTGTGTGTGTGTGTGTGTGTGTGTGTGTGTGTGTGTATGTGGTGGGGGGGACAGGGCGTAGTCCACCATCCCATGTGGGAGTCGAACTGGCAGCCTTGTTGTTAGGAGCACGTGCTCTCACCAGCTAAACCTTGTTGGCAGCTCAGCAGCAGCTCAGCTTGGGCGCAGCTCACGGGCCCATGTGGGAAAAGAACCGGCAACCGTGTTGCTCAGAGCTCATGCTCTTAACCAACTGAGCCACTTGGCCATCCCCTAAACCTTCCTTTTTAAAATTCCATATACTCTTATACAGCACACGCTATCTACTTTACCTTTATTTTATTTCCATATAGTTAACACCATAAAAAATATTACATAATTTAATTAGCTATTTTATCATTTGTTTATCCCTGTCCGCTAAAATACAGACTACATGGTACCAGGCAGTTTGTCTATTAATTCCCTGCCCTTAATAGCATCACCTAAAACAAATGTTTGGTAGATTTGAGCATGTAATAAGTCTTTGTTGAGTAAAATAAATAATAAACATATCCTTGTTTTACTATTTAATTTCCATAAGGTAACATGAAATTAAAAAAAATGTTTTTCAAATAGTGAGCATGATTTTTCCTTAAAAAATAAAAATAATGGACATTCGATCCTTCTACTCCCCCTCACCCCCCACCCCCAATGCCAGGCACAGGGTCAGCCTTCACAAATAGTGACCCAGAGGTCTAGGAAACACAGGCTACAAGGCCAAGGAGTAGGTGTCCTTTGGTGTAAGCTTTAGCCAATAAGAGACAGAATATAGGACGGACCCACTGGATCAATTTCTTGCCATTCAAGGCAGCGGTTCATACAGCTTCTTCAGAGACCTTCCACATGGCCAGTTCTGTTTTTTGGTGAAGCTGTATCCAGCCCTATCTTATTTTTGCTTTCCCCTCTTCTCTGCCTCACAATCCTTAAATTACATCTTTTAAGAAAAAGTAGGCATATAACTAATTACTCAGGCTTAATTTCGCTAGAAAAATAGAAGTCTACAATAATTTCCTATCCCAGGATAAAATGACTCCAAGAAGTAAAAGAGGTGGCTAATACCTAAAAGGAGCCTGTAATCTAATTAGCAATGCAGAGGAGACCAAAATGTTGTTACATAATAAAGAATTAGAGAGTAAGTCCATATTCAAAATCAGATGTGGTATAGGTAATACGAACAATAAGAATTGGGAGAAGCAGAGTATTGTTACGAGTTAAATTTATCAGGAAACATTGATCATAAAAGGTTTATGATATGACTTGGAAAAGCATATGTTTCTGGGAATTCTAGTCTGGAGAAATACTTGGACCAGGAAAATGTTACAGAAGTATATATGCATAAAAGGGAGAGTGAGAAGGCTAGAAGTGAAGATTTGGCTCAGCTAATAATTAAAAGCAACTAAAATAAATAAGATATAGATGGAATGAAAAGGAATTTACTGAGGATAAGCGCTAAAAAGTATGATAATCAAATATCTAGCTTCACACATATAAAAGGAGATAGAGATAGGTGATTTCCCTTCCCAATGAGATGAGTACATAGGATGGTACAATATAAGACTTTCCCAAGAATTTTCCATAATGTTCTGACTTTACACTCAATATGTGTGTGTGCTTGTATACACATATTTCTGCTGAAATAACACCATTCATTCTTTTTACTTATTCTATTCAAATGCAATTTCCTCAGAAAATGAATATTTTTAAAGTGAGTAGAATTAGGAGGTATGAGCCTGCAAATAAGGGTCATTGCTGGTAATGCAAGCCTAGGAGAAAGGATAAAATGAAAAGCTCTTTGCAGCCAGGGAAGCCAATAATAGTCCAGAGACTTGAACATCTGTGCTCTAAGTGGATGAAGGCCACAGGAAAGGATGCCAAAGGATGCTGGAGACTCATCTGTCTTACAGTGTTGCCCAGGAACAACCCTGACATAGAATAAATGCAATAAAAAAAAAAAACCAGGAGTCATAATGAATTGCAGGTGATTAAAAGAAAACACATATTGGGCCAGCTGAGTGGCGCAATGGTTAAGAACTGGCTTGGGACGCCAGAGGGCCCCGGTTCGGATCCCACATATGAGTGCCAGTGACACTGCCCTCCACAGCTAAGATGCTGAACAACAGCTCGACCTGGAGCTGGGCTGCCGTGAGTCGCCGGCGACAGCGTTGGCTGCAGCCTCTGCTGCAGTGGGTTGCCATGGGCTACTGTATGTAGCCAGCAGCCAGCGTGAGCGGCCAGCAGCTGCTGTGAGCTGCCGTCTAGAGGCCGGTGACTGATCTGCCTCGCCCGGGAAGAGCGCAATGATGGTGCCAACTTGGGCCAGTGAAGCAACATCCTCCACAACTAGACTGAAGAACAAAAGGACAGCAACTTGTCTGTTCCCCTTCCCCCAATTCCCCAGCATTGTTCCCATCCCCCCCAGTTTCCCAATAAAAATCTTAAAAAAAACAAAAAACACACCAAAAAACACATATTAATAGTAGATAGCATTCACTCTGTATTCGGCCTACCTAATATACTTTTACTGTCACAGATTAGGAACTTGGCAAAAACCTGCACTGGACAGTAAATTCCATGGAGCCAGCAACCACAATTGTTTTATGTATCACTGTATACCAGAACTTGAAAAAGCACCTATCACATAGGATTTAAATAGCATTTATTAAATCAAGAGATAGTTTATCTCAAAGGCTCCCAAAAGTTCTCTGTTCTCAGTAATTTTAGGTATCAGTAATTTTTTTTTCATAGCCCCTTCAAACCAAAATAAATAGCTAACAATTTCCTTTATGAAATAGTTAGGTCTAAACATCTTAATAAGTGTTTATGTCCTAACAACATGACACCTGTTTGTCAGTACATAATATCTTACATCCTCGTTCCTTGTTTCATATTGATTTTATCCCATACTTGCTTGTCATCACAATTGCTAAAACCCAGATTCACAAAGATATGGCATCATTAAAAAGAATGGTGCCATCTAATACAGAAGCTACTTCAAGCTAGTAATTTGCTTGATGTCTGACAGATTGCCAAGAAAACACAGAAACACTACAGTTTCCAATGTTTTCATTATCAAACAACATAGACTAGCTTACAAAAACTAAACTATATTAAACTCCTTTAAGTTCAAAGAATTTTTATTAATTTCACTATATTGCTTAAATATTGTTTACAAGACAAAGAACTGATTTTGTTATCGGTTTTAGTGCCATTATGTAGTATGTCTCCAAGTCAGCTACTTAGAATCTTGACTGCTCTCAGCGAAGCTGTGGCTCACCAAACAGCAGCAGCAAGTAGGAAAATGCTTTTAAGAACAGCACAAACATGTTTACACTTCAGCAAAAGGCTTTCACTGCATATACTTCTGGTGTACTCATGGTAACAATTTTTGAGAGACTATGGTTCTAAATAATGGCGAGCTGATTTTCTAGCATTATTCAGGCAAAACTCAGAAGTAGTAAGATAGCATAGAAGGATGGATAAGCTTGAGAGGGAGAGGTAGTGAAAACATGGAAGCAAGTTTTTGTATAGCGTGATAGCCTAGTTTACTGTAAATAAATTCTTAGTTATTTCTATTGTTGACCATACAATATTGAAACCAATAGGCATGATAACTTAATTCCACTCCATGACTTAGTAAATACAATGCAAATGTTACCTGGTGTCCACTGATTTTGATTTAAATAAATAGAATCAGGTTTACATTTATGCTCATTTATGAGTGAATCCAAGTATAAGGGAGGAATTTAGCCACCTTAAGAATTCTTTAGTATTTCTGGAAACTTTTATAGGTAGAGCAATTACAAGCAGCCTAGATCTCTGCCAAACTCTGGCTCTATCTGTACACATCCAATTTGGGAAGACACTTGAAGATTCACATTGTTGGTTTAACTGAACCTGTATTACTTTAGCAGAATAAAATAAATAATTGACCTATCTTTTTAAATTAGTTTTAGGTGTACAACACAGTGCAATAGTTACACTTTTTACCCCTCAAAGTGACAACCCCCTCCCCCAATCCACTGTGACCTATTTATTGTCATTCTAAACACACTTTGGTGAAGAAAGCTGTAGGATGATGGGCATCCCATGGCATGATGTATTTGAATACATGAAATACTTTCTGTCTGCTTGAGGTTTCATTATTGCTCTAAAAGGTTTATTTTCTTAGGCATCATTTTTATCACTTTGTATCATTGTCTGCCACCACATTACCTGCCCAGGCATTAGCTAGCCACTACTTCTGATATATCATTTCATGCCTGAAGATATTTCCCAAATATATTTCATTACAATGACTTGATTCTTCTTTATTTGTTTATGCCTGGGCATGTACAATATCTCCTAAAGATAGTTTTCAATATCAGGGTATTCTTTATTAGCCTCTTATCCAAACATAAGTTTTTTGTTTTGTTTTGTTTTGTTTTTAGTTTAGGCTTAATTGTATGCATTGGAAATTAGAGGTAGATTTTTGTATTTCATTTTATTTCGTTTTGTTTCATTTTAATATAAGCCTGCACTGATTCACATTAAATTTTATCAATGGTTGATTATTCATGATTAGGTCTCAGTCGATCATACTTGTGAATATTATTAATACCTGTATATATGCTACATTTAAAATCAGATCATGAATTGTTCAGAACCTCTTTTAAAATATTGGTAAGTTGAATAATCACTCTTTTTTAATTTATATATTAAAAACTGGTACTAACTTTCAGATGTAAGCTGTGTTCCAGCTTGTCTCACCCTCCTTGGACTAGCGAAGTAGCTACGCATGTTTTTCTCACAGCAACGGCAAAAGCACAAGAGGGCACACCCAACTACATAAGCATATTTCAAACATTGACCAAAGAAGTCTCTCATTCTCCAGTTCACTCTCCCAAGGCTAAGTAATAAAGAATTATACTGCCCCGTGAAAAGTAGAAGAGAGTGAATTGAGTATTTTTTTAACAATAGTCTAATCAAGAGGAGGGGTTATTACATATTTCAGTTAAAACAGGATTGTACAACATCTTGGAGTAGGTGAAAAGGGCAGACATGAAGAGAAGTGTAAGATTAAGGCTATTTAGAAAGTAATAGAAATAGGACATAGGGATGGGCTACTATGAGGCTGAGGGAAGGTTGGTTGAGGAGGGGCCAAGCATTATGCCTAGCAGTATGGATTCAAGATTTGATGCCTGGTGTGGCCATCCACAGAGATAGTGAACAACGGAAGAGATGAGAGTGGTCTTATGGGTGAGGTGGAGGGTTGTAAATGTCATCATTTCTCGTGTTGTTATTATCATCCTCATTATTGTTTTTACTACTGGTTTGGAAAATTCATGAGATTATTTATCCTTCCATGCCTTATTTCCCAGGCTTGGGCATAAGTCTACTTAAAGAAGCTGAAATCACTCAGCTATGTCGAGGGCTATCAGCAATTTTTTTTCTACACAAAACAGTTCCTATAAGATCATCCTTCCCGCTTTCCCTCCCATCTTGATACTGCCGTGGACGACCAACCGTAAAAATTACTGAATCTATTCACTGGTCTGTGCTGAATGTGTGTGTCTGTCTATGGATTAATATACATAAACACATGTGTGTGTTTTGAGTTTATTTTCCCTGTGTCCATACATGGGCTTCATACATTTTTTTTTCACTCTTATTCTCTAATTAACCACTTTCAGACTAGTAAATTAGTATGATCTAAAGTCCAGGATTTTAATTGTCACACATATGTTACTTTTAATATTTCTGTCTTGGTTCATCAATTGCAGGCATAAAACAGGAATTGTGGCATCTCCCACACTAATATCAGGCTTTGAGATACTCTACCCCATGCTGGTCTCAGTATCCTGGGTCCCTACTTGTCCAGGAGATTGGATTAAAAAGAAATATTATAAAAATTGCCATTTGCTATTTTCTAAATGTATCAAAATTGCTGCCATTTTGACAAAAACCTAAAATATTAAATAGCTTGGAATTCCATTTGGGTAAAAATTTTAAAATATAGAATATTTTTACTATGATAGGTGTGACAATATGCTCTGCCTAGAAATCAGAATGAGCTTAAAAATGGGACCAAGAAAATAAGGCTTACTCCCACTTAAAACATTTTCAAAACTGAAGTAGTTAAATTACATTAAATCAATTAATGAGCAGCACCACTTAGCTCAGCACCAGTGTTTTTGCATTTAGATGAAACACACACACACACACACACACACACACACACAATTTCTGGTAAATCATTTAGTGCTTTCAGCACAGCTGCACTATGTGAGTATTTATTAATTACCTGTAAAATTGTTCAGCAAGTGCCAGCTTGGCATATATTGTACATAATCACACATTTGAGCCACACAGTTGTTTATGTCATTTTATAATGATGCTAATAATTACCAGACAACTAAATTATTCAGCAAACTATAAATGTTAGATTTAATTACTTTATCATTTTTGTATGTTGCCATGGAGATTAAATTGCTAACTTCATCCCTAAATTAAATCATTTTATAATCTCCACCTTTATCAATATGAATGTGGAATGAATTCATAAAACCGGGAAGCCCATACAAACGAGTTAGTATTTTCTTGATACGTTTTCTATTCACACAGCTTCTATATAATGCTGTGAACATTTATCAGCTTGTCTCTAACATCTTCAAAGCATTCCTGATCTCTGAAAATTAAAGGGAGAGTAATAAAATAAATCTTTCATAAGATACAATTTCCACCTTCTGCCAGAAACTAACTGATTGGAAAGCTCTTTATAGGTTAAACTAGCCATTATATTTTTATGGTTCTGCATATTTCCAAACATAAAGAATAATGCTTTCTCACTACAAACTGTTCTCATACAGTAAATACTAGCACAGTCCACTGCAGCAGCCTGTGTAACAATTTATCATAGATCTAGTTTTTTTTTCTACAGTATGTTGTTTTGTAGGCCTGCAAATTTCTCTAAGAATATTCCTGCATCTAAAGTCACTTATAATTTAAAACTATCTTGTGATAAACAATGAAAGTGTGCCATCCTTCCCATAAAGTACCTGGTGTCCATCCTGCAACATTTTGAGTATAAGAAACTTCAGTCATAACAATGTGTTACTCTTCTTGTGAGTAACAGTTATTGACAATCTCTAAAGACACCCATGGCCTTAACATCACTTGAAGGTTCTGGTTGCATTGAAAAATTTAAAACTATATTACAATTTAATCAAATCTTTAGCCTGCATATATACAATTCTAACATGTCAGTGTTCTTTATGGGTGATAGAAACTATCAAGCTTCTTGGGCTTATCTGTCCAATATATATTTGAGAGACATTCACACTAAAATACCCCAGTTCATCGCTGGATTATTTATGAATGGGCAAACTTAACTTTGGATTTGGTTAAGTATACATAAAAGTTATTTATTAACACATTCATAATTATTTATTTATCCAATTGTTGACACAGCGTGAATTTTGAAGATATTGGTAAAATAACATACTTGTTAAAAATGTACAAGTACTTGTACAAATATTTCTCCAGTACACAACTGGACATTCAGAAATGAGTAAAACAGTGCTCCAAAATTTCAACAAATATTGGGGAAAGGGTAAGTGAATGGAAGAAACCATAGTAGTAGGTGGAATGTTATTAATGCCATAATATAAACAAAATTCTATAAAAATTTGAAAGAGGGGAATCTCAAATTCTATTGAGCTCTTGGGGAGACAAAATTTTTCTTTATAAAATTGAGAGGTTTATATTACAAAATGTAATTAGATATCAAAACATGTGTCCAGATCATGGGAGGTAACATTAACTCTTGCCTGGATTATTGATAAAGCTCCTCACATGTTTTTTGTTGTTTTTGTTTGTTTTTATTAAAGTTTATTGGGGGGATGATTGCTAGCAAAGTTACATAGGTTTCAGGTGTACAATTCTCTAAAACATCATCTATATATTGCATTGTGTGTTCACCACCCAGAGTCAGTTCTCCTTCCATCACCATATATTTGATCCTGTTTACCCTCATCTACCACCCCCCAACCCCCTTACCCTCTAGTAACCACTAAACTACTGTCTGTGTCTATGAGTTTGTTTTTTCATTTGTTTTTCTGATTCTTTTGTTGTTTTCAGTTTTATATCCTACATATTAGTGAAATCATATGGTTCTCGACTTTTTCTATGTGACTTATTTCACTTAGCCCTAAAAATTCCACCAAAAAGCTGCTAGAAACAATAAACGAATACAGTTAAGTTGCTGGATACAAAATCAATGTACAAAAGTTCATTACATTCCAATATGCTAACAGTGAATCCCCCACATGGTTTTACTGCTTCTAGTCTGCCCCTTTCCAAGCCAAAGTCTAGACAGATGTTGGAGACCTTTTTCTAGAGCACAAAATATACATACTATCACTGCAATAGTTAAACTTCTTTTATTGTTCCAAGTTTTCTCTAGAATTAACTCTAACACCATTAATGTGGCACACAAGTAAATTCAAAATGGCACCCTTGCTTAACTCTCTCATTTTCTATGTCGGCACTTTCCCTTTTCACTGTATGCACACCAGCCATACTGGATCTTGGTTCAATTCTCAAACATATCATGTTTTAATTAGCTTCTGGATATTTGTATATATAAGTCCTTCTTTTAAAAGATATTTTACTCGCTCTTTCACTGGATAGTTTCTAGTCAAGCCTCCCATCTCTGATTGGTGTCACTTCTTAAGAAAATGTCTAGTACTTAAGAATTGTATTAGGTAACTTTCCTAAATCCTCACTTAGTACCTGTGCTTTCTCCATAACGACATATATCTATTGAATTTTCTAAATATTATTGTTTAGTATTCAATAAATGTTAAAATAAAACAAAAATTAATACTTCTTCCACTAGATTATAAAACACTGAAATCTAAAATCTGAAACTTATAAGAAAAGGAAATCCCTAACACAAATGTTATCCTCCAGAACTTATGAAGCATTGTGCATTCTCGATTGTCTGATACGTCTTTAAGGCTGAAAGATGGAGAAAAATGTTAGGCAGTACAGATTACAATTAACTTTGTATCTTCTCAATATATAATTAGGTAAGAAATTATTAAATTATTAAATATTAAAATTAAGAATCAAGGTGTGCTACAATGTTCTTCCTTATTTCACTTATATTTTAGATTCCTTTAGGAAAAGATAAGAAAATTAGCAAGGAAATAAGATACAAAACCACTATGACATAGACAAAAGAGTTTTGGTTGTTTATTTTACTAAAAAAAAATGAGTTAAAAATCATGTAATATCATTAAAAGTGATCCCGAGATACATTATAGTAATGCTGACTAAATTTATTATTCACATTTTATATCTAATAAATTACATTTAATCCTAACTTTTCTCCCTCTTCAGATACCACTCCTTCATTGTTTGCTAAGAAAGCCGACAAACAGACCAAGTGTCTCTAGAGGCTTTTCTGTGGTGTGGTGACACAGTCTCTCTCAGCCCGCCCTGGAACCTTGATATTAATGTGTCTCTCCAGGGGCTGCAGAGAAGGTAAATTACTAGTTGTCATTTTTTAAAGTGCCTTTTAGCTCTTCAGACTATAGTAAATGAATAAAATAACTTAAAATAGTAATAAATTGGGATTTATTATTAATATCATCCCTGCAGTGACATGTCAATATCAAAGGGCACGCCAGCAAAGAAAACCACTAATACTAAACTTCAAGCTGAGATACAGATAATATTCATGCATCTTGCCTAACAACTGAGGGGGAAAAAAAAACAAGTATCATGTAGAGCACAGCAAGCAATCAGCAGGAAAACTAAGAAGTGAAAGGGAACACAGGGAAATTTGGAAAAAGGTAAATTCTATGTTTAAATTCAGAATTAGGCCAGAGAGCGCTTTTCATGTACAGTTGACAATTCAGGTGCTTAGATCAGAGTGAAAGGTCTCAGTATAAACTCAAACTGTGCAAATTTCTACCTGTTGAAAAGTTGGTTCTCAAAAAATACTGCTATCATCATTAATTCAGGTAAGTCTGGAGTTCCACCATAGATCAATTTTGCTAAAAAACATGGTAACCTCCTGGGAAAAAAGCCATCCTAGATGAATGAAAGTAGGAAAGCTTAAGTGTAATATGATGACCTTTATTGAGTCACTGGAGACTAAGACCCATGGACACATATTTGATTCTTGAAGAAGAGAAGCTGTGCGAAGAAACAGAAAAGGCCATTCCACTTAAAACTGTGAAGTAAAAGGCATAAGGAAACACTTCTTTGGGTCTAATGTTAAGCAAGTGAGATGACAGAGCAGAATTATTCTCACCTCAGTGGGAGTACTGCATAGCCCATATGTCAAGAGCACAAGAGTAGAGTGCAAATCTGCTATGCCTTGGAGAGGTGCAGCAGCTTCCATAGAGAAACTTGGGGACACCTGAATTTCTTTTCATGGTATGAGACCACATTCCTGATGCAGATAACTCGCATTGTGTGCATTAGGCAACAAGAGGGCTTAATGTATGTAAACGTGCCTGGGCTCAATAAATACCAACATTATATTTTTCTTCTATCTACACACATTCCTTAGGGGTTGCATTACTGTTTAGATTTAAAAACCATCTGTAATCTTAGGATTTAGGATAGATTTGAAGGTAAAATTAACAGGATTTGACTGAATCATCTATAGAGGTTTGTCAAGAAAGAGCGAACTTAAAGATGACTCTAAGGAGTTTTGCTTGAGCAAAAGAAAGACTGGAATAGTCATTTACTGAAATGGAATAAAAATAACTGCAGTTATAAAGGTTTGGAGGTGAGAACAAGATTTCTGATTGGAATATATTGTCTGAGATACCTATCAGACAATCAAGAATTATAAAATTAAGCTGAATTTAGAGTTCCAAGTAGCAGTCAGTACTCTGTATAAATTTGGAAGTCATCAAGTATGACAATTAATGAGATCACCAAAAAAGGGTATGTTGATAGAAAATGAGAAAAGTTGCCAAAATTGAGTGCTAGAACATGCAAAGGTTTAGAGCTCTGCAAGTTGAAAAAAAATCAGCAAAAGTGAACAATGACCACAATGGTGCAAAACAACTAGGAGAATGCCTTGTCCCAGACGTGAAGGAGGAGAGCGTGATCAACCTCTGACAAATGCTTCTCACACACTGAGCTGTTGTCTCAGAATCAGTCATTGAAGTTAGCAAGATGAATAATCATTGGCGACCCTGATAAACAAGTCACAAGGAGCCTACACTGGGCCTTTGTACAAATTAGGAAAACAATGCCACTTCTGCTGGGTGGATGAAAGCCCACAACAGGGTTCATGGTTTGGTGAGCAGAGCACAAGCTAGATTTCGCCCTCCACAATGCTGGGTACCCTCGAGTAGTGAGAACATGCACAACTATAAATATGAAAGGCTTATTAAAAGGAATTTTGCTTTAAAAAGGAAATAGGGTAGTAGCTGGAGGGGGTAGAGGTATCAAGTAAAGGTTTTATTTTTAAGATTTTTAGCATATGCCATCAGTGTCTTATCCATATACCTCTACTCTAATTTTTCCTGTACAAACTGATGGCTTTTTTTTTTTTTTGTACGCCAACATCTTCTGCCTGAGCGCTTTACTCACTGCAGGAGGGACCTGAATCAAGTGGGGTGGGCTGGAGAATACTGTCCCAAAAGACATTAGTCAACTAACATGGATGGGAGTTGAGAAATAAATACCCTGGTCTTCTAAATGCTTATTTTATGGCCAATGTTCAAACTCGGGAACCTTCTTACAATGCGTTAAAAATCATCTCTTATGTTTTGTAGTAGAGGAAAGCAATACAGCCCGTAGTACCAGAAATGTAGCTGTTATCTCAGCAAATTATTATTTTTTTTCTTCATTCCTCTAAACATAGAATAACATAAGCTGTTTGCTTTCACTTAGCAAAAACAACAGTATATCATTGTGCCTCAGGGATGCATCATATTTTTGCTCTGTGCTCTATTTAGCTTGTAAGAATTTGGCTCTTCACTATTCCACTGAATAGTTTTATGCAATCACCCGTAGAATCTGGAGAGAGGGAGACACCAAGTACATTTGGTGCCTCTGGAACACTCATGGATGGAAGATAAATCCCATCATAAAACGGGTACCTTCCATCTCAGTGATGTTTCCATGGATATAGTAGTCTGAGACAGGTTGAAAATTTTTCCTCCAAAAACAAACATCCCTCTATGATACAAAATTATATAATTCAATCTATTTAGTTATACATTTTTAATACAGATATGCATTTTGGGGATTTTAAAGTATATTGTTAATGATAATTAACAATATTTCTTAGCATAAACATAAGCACTTTAACAATTAAAAGTCCATGTTTTTATTTTTTCCTTAAGTAAAATACATTCTGAAAAATGAAATTCCCTTAAATCATGTACTTATAGCTTGAAACATACACTGAAAGGTCATTTTATATGTTCCACTAATAACAAATTAGCTACGTTTTTCCAAAATACAAGATGTTAAGAGTTTAAAATGGTGAAGTTATTTTTTATGTTACTAAACAAAATATAGATTTTTATTGCTAATGAAAATATAAACATATTTATGTAGAGAAGCTAAACACATCTAGTTTTTTACATCACCACTACTAGACTGATTTTAAAGTGATTTATAAGGAACCATAACTATGATATAAGCAGCATCAAGGAATGGGAAACCAATTTCAGATATTACTATTAAATAAAATATTTTTAAAAACTGTAAATCTTTGTTATTAACATTTAATATAAATATTTCTCTTCATTTGTTATATTTAGAGAATTTTCATCTGCTTCTCTGCTATACTGGGAGGTTGAACTGTTTTTACTTCATCAAAGGATAAAATATATAATTGAGTTAAAAATATAAAATTATGTTTAGAAAAAATCTAAAGGAGTAGATTTATCCTTAATGTTTAATATTCACAGTTTAATTTATTCTTAGTAATTTCCCTCTAGTAAGTTCTACTCTACTTGTCAGAAAGATTATTTGATAAAGTTTTAAATTATAAGTAATAAATAACAGTTATGCAAATATATACCAGATCTTAAAACAGGTTAAAAAAAAAAGGAAATCTAACAGTATTCATATTATATAAATAGATATAATGGCTTAATATAATATGCATATCACTAGTATATAAATGCAAACTAATGTTACAACATATGGTACAAAAATCTCTGGACTTGTACTTCAAAACTGTGGGTGATAAGTGTTAATTATATTTTATTCTTCCCCCCCCCTTATTTGCTTCTAAAAAGATGTGTTTTTAACTTTGTCTGTTTGACTATTATTGTATTTTATATTTGGATAAATAATTAATGGTGAGTACATCACTTTTGTTATTGAGAATTTCAAAATGTTTTATTATTGTTTCAAGTTTGGAAAACTCAATTATTTGTATATGCAAAATAACTTGCACACCTCTATTAAAAATTTGTGCTGATCATAAAAGGTGCTGAGAAAAATGCTTCCATTTATATCTAACAATATGCTCTAGTCATCTTTATCGTAAGAAAAAACTTTTTCACTTTAAGATGTAACTGAAGGTATATTTTAGTTTTGTAAAATCAAGCAAAATGCATAAGCGCCTAAGCCTCAGCTTGAAATAAATATAGGTAACATTCCATGCGGCTAGGGCCTTACATTTGTATCTGCTTGAATGTGAGGAGACAGGAAAAGTCTGCCTCCCTAACTGCCTTCTACACTTCAGTTATGTTTATATTGTCCCCATTAAAGCTGAAATCCTAGCCTGGTTCTTTATGAGCAATCAAATGTTGGCTACGAAGAGAAGAGTAAAAGTATTTCAGGCCTCTTCAAGTCTAGAACAGAATGATTCTTCTTAACTAAAAATATGGCGTCCTTCTAGGATCAGCACTAAATAATATGAATGTAGCACAGTTTGTTTATTTATTCACCAATGAAAGAAAATGTTGGTTGCTTTCAGTTTGGGGCTATATGAATAAAGTAGTACAAGCATTCATGTGCAGGTTTTCATGTAAACGTAGAATTTCAAACCAGCTGAGTAAACGCTTAGGAGACAGATTGAATGAATGAACATTGGTTCTGTTTCTCTGGAGAACCCTGAATTATTCTCTGAATATTCTCTGAATAATACACTGACTTTATAATATTTTTAGTGGATATCACATTTGTATTTAATTATTTGGTATTCCTAAACATACTTAAAGTTCTTCAGGGGTTCTATTATTGAATTTTATCTAGAGTGAATTCATTTTTCTGTTAATTAATTGATTATTTTCAATTGCAGAATAAATTGATTTTTCTGTCTGTTGATGGTTTTCAATTGTATTTCTTAGAATTACATTTCTTCATGGGTTTTGAAAATGTCTTATTTTTAACTTGAAGTTTTTTGTTATTCTTTCTTTCTCTTTCATTCTTTAATCTGTTTCCATCCTATCCATTTTGGAACTGCTCGTACCTGGCTCCTTGTTTCCTCAGTCCAAAAACAGGTCTTATATAGACATTCTGGACCCATGAGGATATAACAATAAAACCACCATGGTATGGAATACTGACTAAGTAGATCATATGCCAGGCCATATAACAAGTCTCAGTAAGTTTGAAAGGACTGAAATTATACAGAATGTATTATCTGACCAAATCTCTGGATTTAAGTTAGAAATTAGTGATGAAAAGCTATATGGGACATCCCCAAATATTTAGAAATCAAACAACTCATTCATAAATAACCTGAGAGCCAAAGAAGGAATCACAATGAAATTTAAAAAATATATTGAGCTGAATGATAGTAAAAGAACTACATATTTAAATTTGTGAGGTACAGCCAAAGTAGTATTTAGAGAGAAATGTATGATTTAATGTTTATTCTAGAAAAGGAGAAAGGTCTAAAAATGATTTAAGCTTCTACCTAATGAAACTAGACAAAGATGAGCAAATAAACCCAAACCAAATAGAAAGAAGAAATATTACATAGTAGAGCAGAAATCAAAACAGAAGATGGAAAAACAGGAAAAAAAGTCAATGAAGTCAGAAACGGGTTCTAGATAAAAGCGAATAGAGTAACAGTATGTGGGTGTAGATGCTGGAGCAGGAAGTAGCAGTGGTGAGAATCTATGGAAGCTCTTTTCTGATGCCTCAGTATTCTCAGGAAATACAAAGCAAGGTCAGCAGCTGAGAGTGAGGGTAGAATAGACGTTTTGAGGGAAGAGGGAAAAGGAGCAGATGTGAACCAGGCCTCTGGGACAGTGCAAGAGCGAGTGGTTTCATGCTGTGTGCTTGCCTGGCAGCCCTATGGCTCCCTTGAGCTTTAGAGCACCTTCTCATCTACTACTTAATGGTATTTAATACCATCCTGTCCAATATGGGTATGGTGGGTACTATTATCCCATTTTATAGATGAAGAAACTGAAGTACCAAAAGGCTACATAGCTAGCCTAAGGTCATGAAATTTATTAATGGTTAGTCGAGGTCGAGAATCCTTACAAACATTGTCTCATGTAAACACTTCTCAGTTAAAGCTATTTTACAGGTATAAGAGGATCTAAAGCTCTGAAAATTACTTAATTTGCCAAAGCACACAACGATCACTGCTGGAGCCCAAACTTGAACTCAGGTTTGCTGAGGTCAAATGATCTTTTCACCTTACTTACCTCAACTGCCAGGAAAAATATACATGAATTTCATAATAAATGGATTTAATTAAAATAATTTAATTTTCATTCTATATTCATGGGATGGATAGGATTCTTTTGACTTAAGGAGACATTTGTATTTCTCAAGTGGATTCAAGTAGGCTGGTTTTATTTGCCTGATTACGCAGGGTTATTTTTTTCTACATAAAGAAAATAGTTTGCTTGAAATCTTCCAGACCATCTTATAGATGGATGCACCTGAGTCAAAATTAACCAATTCTGGCCAGCCAAGTTGTGTGTTGGTTGGGAGTTGGCTTGGACACCAGCTCTGAGCAGCAGGGCCTGGGTTCAGATCCCACGTAAGGGCCGGTGACACTGCACCCTCTGTGGCTGAGATGGTGAGCCGCGGCTCAACCTGGAACTGGGCTGCCATGGGTCGCCGGCAACAGCATAGGCTGCAGTGGGGCCGGCCGGCAGCTGGGGTGAGCTTCCCTGAGCTGCCATGGGCTGCCTTGAGCGGCTGTCCAATGGCCTGCGAACAACCGCCTAGGCTGGGAGAAGCTCAGTGGTGGTGCCACGTGGGCCGTGGGCCGGTGGGGCGACGTCCTCCGCAGCTGAACTGAAGAGCAGAAGGGACGGCGACTTGTCTGTTCCCCTCCCCCAGTTCCCCAATAAAATCTTTAAAAAAAAATTTAACCAATTAAAAAAAAAATCACCATGCTAGTAGGGTACCAGGACTTTGTCAGCTAGCCTCTACTAAAGGCATATACTTTTGCATCAGGTATACCCTCATGCAATGCTATAAGTTTATTTCTCCTTGCCCTCATTTTTGCTTTTTAGCAGTAACTTATCCCTAGTACTCCACTCTCCCAGAAGTGATGCATAGAAACATTTACCATCTTCAAAAAATTAGAATATGAAATAAACACCACTGACAGACTCAAAATGAATGAAAACCAATTGAATAATCAGTCAGTAAACATACAATTATACACTTTATAGTTGTTAAGACAGAGAGGATGGTGAAATACAGTAGGTAAGAAAAAATCATTATAATTTGACAGCTAAATAGGATATATTTGATTATCTTATGAGTTTAGGGAAGACAGTGGAGAATGTGGGATTTTTAAGAACTTCATGAAAAGGGAAAAAAGAGAGGTGAGTATGCTAACAAAAGATTCCTTTTACTATATTATTTCATGCATTAGAATTTACCTCTCTGTTTTGCAGCTGTTTGCCTTATGATGTGCTATTTTTTGCTTAGGTAAGTATTTCTAAAGTTATAAAGTCTTTAAGATGTTTTGACAAAAGGCAAAAAAAAAGCCTTCATCTAACTAGAATTTTAGAGTTGTTTCATTTTAACCATTCTTTTTCCCTTGCCTCTAGATTCTAGAGTCTAGAAGAAAAGCCAAAGAAAGAACATTAACTACTATGAGACCTCACTATTAGGAGGAAATTTACATGCCCTAGTGGAAAACACAGCTGATGGCATTCACTCCCTTAAGATGTTTGGTGTGAATAAATGCTAAGGATACATTAGGTATAGTTAAATTTGTCTGAGCTAATTAGTTTTAGGGGAAAAGAAAGGTAAGCATTATATATATTGCTTTCTTTATCTTCCTTAATGAGTGACATTTCTTTTCAGATGGTCACTTCCAGACATTGAAACTACTTTAGCAAGAGTTGGACTAAAAGGCTATTTGGTCAAGAAATCGTGAACGGGGCATAAAATGGATTAGTAGACTAGATGATGTTAAAGAGTCTGTAAACCATAAAATTATATGGAACTTCAGATATCTGGCACTGTAATGTGGTGAAAAGAACAAGACATTTTAAGTCACAGTATATGGCTTCTGTATCTGGCTGTCATTTACTAGTTATATAAATTCCATGAGCCTCAATCTCAGTTTGTAAAATGTGAATAACAGTGCCACTTGTCTGTTATGACTGCATATCAACAGAACAAATATAAATCCCACACTAAAAATGAATTAATTTTTCTCCCCTCTATGAAACAAATGCTAACTAGAGAAGATCTTAGATAATTGTGATATTTTTAAGGTAGTAAAATATGCTTAAGCTATTAAACTCAATCACCTCACTGATTAATCAGATAATAGAGAACACACAATTTCTCAATCTCTCTCTCTTTCTCTTCTCTCTCTCTCTCTCTCAATAACAACATTAACAACATTACCTTTGAGTATTATTTTAATAGTGTATTTTCACCTATTTTCTTATTTTGTAATAGCTCAATTTTGAAACTAACAATGATTTCTTTACTTATTATTAATATTACACTTTATGTTCTTATTGCATTTTTTATTACTGAATTGATCGATTCTATGTTATATAATATGAGGCATTATAAAGAAAATTTTAAATATAGTTCTATATGTTATAAACTAGTTTCCCTTAGAAATATCTATTGTTCTTGCTGTTCTTCAAATCTTGAGCCTAGTCTAAGAGTGGCTGGCTGATTTATTCAACTCTTTGATTGACACCCAGTGCATCTCTGCTTATCAACACAGCATTTGTCCTGACTAACAACACTGAATAATCATTGGCATACCACTTGATCAGTTTAAAAAAAAATTTGTGGTCTGCTTAAACACACAAAAACTCTACTGAATAACAGATATGCAGCAACCATATTATTACATGATATCAAAACTTTCTCTAGCAATATAGGAAATTTTCCTGGATATCAATTTAAAAAAAAAAGGTAAAGTTCTTGTTTATTAGACTAAAATTTCACTCACTGCATTTTATTTTAATCTTCAAAGGGAACAGAGCATGTTAGCTGTCATTTAAATAATTAGAATCAGTAGAAGGAATATATTGGGCTGCTTCCAGGTGAAAAACACATTCAAACACCTTTATAAAGAAAACTTTTGAACTATTGAATTATTGAATGGCAAAAGCAAAGCCAAAATTGAGACACTGTGTTATTATAATAATGATAATACTCTCATTTAATATAATTCTCAGAACAGGCACTGTTCCTCTCTTCACAGATAAAGAAACTGAGACACAGAGGCTAAGTAACTTGCCAACGGCCAACCCATTATCAACCGCAGGAGCTGGGGTGAAACCCAGTAAATCTGGCTCTGGAATCTAACCTTTTAAGCTCTATAGAGTCTCAGATTTTCACCACAAAGTTTGGACCACAACATATATGTGAAAACATCTTGCAAGCCTCCTGGCACATAATAATGTTTAGTGAATCTCAATCAAGCTTACCTTTAGGACTCATTCAAATTAAAGCTTCTTTCAATGGCATAATCTTCTACCTTGGAGATTTTTGTGACCAAAACTCCATCACAGTTTCTGAAAATAATTAGGGGGGAAAAAAATCATTGTTGGAAAAATAAGTGGTTGAAGAGTTCTACTTTCTGATCCAACATGTAAACAACTTGGAAGTTGTGATTCATGTCCTTACAACAAGACAAAACACACACACACACACACACACACACACACACACACACACACTGAAACTCAACAACTCTCCTTAGACCCATCAGAGAACTGAGGTCACAGGGCAAAATACTGCCCAAAATCTGGAAAGACAAAGCAAATACCAAGAATCATAGCTTACCAGGAGCAAAAAGCTCAAGAGGAGTAGCCTGCAGCTAGAACTAATAACGCAGCTGGAAACACTATCAGTAGGAGGGGGGTCTTTAGACTGTAATAGATAAATTGTTGTAGGCTCAGGGTAAATTAACTTAAGAGTTTACAGCTCTGAGGAGGCCCAGTATTAAGACTTGACCACCAGGAAGCCCATTGCTCTCACTGTAAAGACTCAAGTCCTTTGTACTTTAGGCAGGAAGAGGGAAAAAGCAACCAATTTGAAATACACTGAGAGCTCTCTATTCTCAAGGCCTGCCCTCAAGGAAACCTTTGTTCTGTTTTGTTTGTTTAACCAGAGCTTAACCCACTGGGATTTCACTAAAGATTAACAAACTTTACAGAAGAGAAATACTCAACTCCACCCCCTCTAGCCTTGGACATAGAGGAAGAGAAATACCCAACTCAGGCTCACTTAAAGACTATAGAACATTTCCCCTCCACCACAACTTACTACTGCATCGATAGGGCTCCGGTATAATAACAGCTGAAAGAACTGCAAGCCTCAGCCTTTAGGGAATATGTAGAAAAACTCAAAGACAATAGAAGAGTCAGAAACAAGGACACTAAAAGAAATTGTGGGGATGTCAGCATGGTCACAGAAAGCAATAAACATGGCCTCCCAGCCAGAAAAAAAAAAAAAATCCTCACATGAAAGACCTATCTAACTCAGTTCACTTTACCTGATATACAGTTATAAATATGGTAAATATTAATTTAACTACATCAATAGTCACTTCAATGTGAATGGTTTAACTATACCAATTAAAAGACAGAGACTGACAAAGTAGTTTCAGAGAAACAAGACCCAACTGTAAATTGTCTACATGAAAGAGAAGTGGTTAAGCTCAAGATTCTTGTTCCTCAAGGCAATTATTTATTAATCCCTCTTCATAATGACTTTTTCTCTCATAAATTATATCAGTGTTTTTATATCTAGTGTATCCCTTCAAATGCGCTGCTTCACAAATAACAGAAACCCAGCTCAAAGTGATTTAAGCAGAAGAAGTGAACATTCCAGGTCATGGAATTCATTCATTTAAAACCTCAGGTCTTGGCTCAACCCAGAGCTCAAATTATATCACCAGAAGCTGTTTCCACTTTCTCTGTTACATTTCCTCTATGCAATTTCATTCTCAGATGGGTATCAAGAGGGCTCCTAGAAGTGCCGGGGTTCAAAGCCAACCAAAAATAGTGACATTCTTTCCCCACCATTGGGGATCAAACTCATTTTGTTTCATAATTCTACCTGACTTTGGTGGCCATTCTTACACCACCATTGTAGCCTGAACAATGTATTTCACTGTGTGGATTGGGTCTATGTGGATTAAATGCCACTAAGAACATGTGAGACATGTTCCCTCAGGAGGGAGGAATATGTGATTTTTTTGGAGGGAAAACAGTTATCAGGACAAGGGTGTTTGAAAATAGATGTCCACTCTATGTAGTTTAACTAAAACATCAGGTGTTTTCTTTGCACTGTACTCAAACAATTTGCTCATTGTTCCTTTCCACATGGTTTCTAACATATTTTTAGAAAATTTAACTAATTTAAATTAAACCACACTAAAATGAAAGAACATGAATTGAAATAAATTGAAGAGCTGAATATCACAGATTCCTCCCAACTGCATAATTCTGTAGGTAGTAGAATTAGGAAAGATTACAGGAATAAACTGGCTTTTCATTCTATTTGTCAGTGCAAAAATGAACAATATTTTGAACAAGAACAAGTAATGATTGTCTAAAATATGAAAGTGTTTTTTCTAGAATATCTGATTTTAAAGTTGACAAATGAATAGGAGTTTCGGTTCATTAGTTTTTGAGCATTTTGTCATAATGCTGACACATTCTGCTGTGAAAGTTCTATATAATAATAATAAATCTTTCACAAAAAAATGTGGAAGAGCAATTATAAACTCTACAGAAACAGCTCTTGACATTTTTAGGATGAGATTCACATTAGGTTCACCCTCTTCTCCATTTAGGCATGACCTTTTCATATTGAGAGATTCTATCAGATAGGTTACTGCACTTCAGGGATGGCTAATTAAAACATCTTATAAAAATCAAGAAAATAGGAAAAGAAGAGAGAGAGGAAAGGAGTGAAGGATCAACATGAATTTTGTCTCCTGCATTTGTCTAATCAAATGAATCACATTTCCACAAGAGCTTCCCTTGTTCCTGAATGAGTATACATTACATATAGTGGACATGAAGTCATATGATGTAGGAAGATATTTGTGACACTAAACACACAAACAGAAGACTCTGAATTAGAATAAAAACCAAACGAATTGTTTTTAAATAACTATCCTACCTAAAGACTGAATTTCCTAATCAGTTATGTAAGTCTCAGAAAAATTAGCACCTTACACTCAAACAGCCATGCTACCAAAGCTTAAAAACAAACAGGTCTATAATGTGGAAACATTATAGGAAAGAGTTGTTAGCAAAATCAGAAAATAATGTCAAATTACACTTGTATTGTCATTTATAATTATTTGCTTATGATGATGTATGCTTGATATTTTAATGACATTACCAAATATTTCTTTTAAAGCATAGATTGCACAATTTTGTATTTTTTATGAAACTTCCAGCTGTGGTTAACTTCAGTTCATAATGTCAGTTTTAAGAAACATAACTAGGCTCAAGTAACAATTATATTTCATAAAGAACTATAAAATAGTGCCAACACTAAAGTTTATGCTTCAGAAAATTACACTTTGATAATTTGAAATTATACAATCAGTAAGTAGAGTCACCTGAATTTACCTATGTTCTACAAAGACCCTAGTTAAGATTACAGATTAAAACTTACAGCTTTCAGTCCTTGCTGCATGGGTGACCATGGGATACCATAATTATTTGTTCTACAGAGGCCATTGTATGTATGGCTCCTGTATTTTCTCCTCTAGCACTTTCTGTATCCTCCAACCAGCTTGACTTCTAACCTTCCATTGTGCCTGAAAAACAAACCATAATAGGATAACTGTCTTAGTCCATTCAGGTTTCTATAACAAAAATGCCATAGAACTTGGCTGTCAAATAATTAACATTTGTTTCTCACAGTCTGGGAGCAGGGAAGTCTAAGGTCAAGGCGCCAGCAGATTCTGGGTCTGATGAAGGCCTGCTTCCTGATTCATAGACGGCTGCCTCTTTGCTGTGACCTCACTTGGCAGAAGGGACAGGGGAGCTCTCAAGTCTGTTTCATAAGGACACTAATCCCACATATGACGGCTCCACTCTAATGACTTAATCATCTCGCAGAGGCTCCACCTCCTAATAGCATCACATTGAGAGTTAGACTTTCAATATATGAATTTTGGAGGTTCACAAACATTTGGTCCATAACATTAACCAACAACTGTCTAGTTTGCATGTTAGACTCTATCCATTATGGGTAGAAAATAGGGAGTCATGCTGTAGTAACATAGCTTCAGGGAATCGATCCTGTTGGAGGATGAATAGAAAGTACTCGAGAAAGAGTAGGCATATAAATAATCTACTGTAATATCTTACTAAATTTTACTAAAATCTTACTAGAATAAGATATAAAGCCCATGAGTTAAGCTTTATCATAATAAACTGATAATATAACCTCTCACTATTTACTGAATTTAGAATTTTGGGGTAAAACTGTAATCATCATTCTGTAAATATTATATAGTAGAATATCTATATCTCACAAGTTGTAAACACATATTCTAAGATAAAAGTATTCCACAGACAAGTGTTTTAAAATTAAATAAGAAGTAATTTCTTCACAGCTGCTTATAAAATGAAACTCCTAAAACAGAAATAGCAACAAATTAAATTTTAAAACTTCAGCATACGACTAATATATTTGATGACAGAAATGTTTTCACATTGCTTATTAAAACCTCAATGGATATTAATTATTTATGGCACATAGTTTGAGGTATTCTGAATTTTTTAAAATATAGGTGTGTTTTCAATAATAACTGTGCCAACCAGCTTTGCAAGATGTTTTGCAAACAGCTGCCAAATGTTTTCATGGAAAAGAGCACTGGCCTCACCAAGAAATATGGCTCTACATTGACTTCTTGTATAATTTTAGAAAAATGATCACACTCTATGGACTTAATTCATCTACCTATTAAATAGAAGTTTAGGGATTTCCAAGTAAAGATGGTATCTGGCTAATCACACATAATTTTTTCTCTGACTCATTTTTATTAAAACACCAAACAAAACAAAACTGAAAGGAATGCAAAATTACAATCTGTCATATTATTTTTATATAAAACAAAATTTCTAGTTTATAAAAATAAGATGTTCAATTGAATGATTTCTACTCTTTCAATATTCAAGATACTGAAACTACATAACAACCAACCATTGATTGTAAAAAAATATTTAATGATCAAAGAATAGTTACCCTTTAGTATAGTGTGTAGTCAAGCTGTAAATTGTTTCTTTCTTCCTTTAAGACATTTTTTGAAGTGTGCCATTTACTATTATATTTAATTTCCTCAAATTTGAGATATCATCAAATGTAAGAAACACATTATTTTTTGTACCATAAATAAAAAAAAACATCTCTAGCTAAATTATATCATATCATTGACTGAAAGATGCATACCTACATCAGAGATGCTAAAATGTGGGGGAAAATTGAGCTCCTTAAAATTATATATATATATATATATATATATATATATATATATATATATAATTTTCCTTTGAACTTTGTAACACTTCTTATACACATTTTTTGCAAAGCAACTTTCTTAAAGAGTCATTACAATAGAAACTGAAAAGTGAACCAGTTC
>NW_017732659.1:214031-265227 GCF_001890085.2 Hipposideros armiger
TTCCCCAGCGCTGTTCCCATCCCCCAATTCCCCAATAAAAATCTTTAAAAAAAAATAAATAAAATAAAATAAAATCTATCTAATTCCTGAAAATTTTAAAGATTTGTGGCTCCTGTTGTAGTAGGTAAAAGCATAAATGTAATTGTTCAAAATAACAACAGTTATAATAACAAAGTCAAATCATTAATTTTGTCCCTATACTTAGCACTGAAAAAACTGAAACTTTTACTTGTGTTGATCAATGATAAAGTTAGCTGCAGTGAGGTCATAAGACCTCTCTTTCCAAAGTGAACACCAAATTAATTTAAATCACTAGATTAACAAATACTTGTAGAATGGTAGCAACTTAAGTTTCTTAGTCTAAATCTCTTCACAAAACCTGAATCATATATTATTCAAAGAGTATAATCATCTAAATCCTCCCATAGCAATTAAAATAACCAGTTAAATCCTCAGCATGGACTCTAAGCCCCTGTGTGCTCTGGCCACTGCAGGGCTCGCTGACTTGGGCCCTCACCTGTGTTCCCCTTGCTAACTCTTCTCCAGACACATTAACCCTCTTCATATCTTAATGAGGTTCAATGATCAACATGAGCATAAGTTTCCATTTTCAACTTTTGGAGCACTGAGTACAGGTACAAAATCAATTAGACTTTGATCCTGCTGTTATTTCCTATACAAGGAACACTTCTCTCCCAGACATTGACATCGATCACAGTTTTAACATTTTTCATATCCTTATAATATGCTCCAATGATTCTTCCTCCTAAAAGCTTTCATTAAACACCATAGTTGGCCTCCTCCCATGTCCACTAACTCCCAATTCTGATGCCATATTTAATTTGTTTTATGTAGTTTTGTTACTATCTGAAATTATGCAATGAGTCATGGTTTCCAATTAAAGAGTAGTGTTTTTAGTTTTTTCTTTAGTACTTATAATTCTTTCAATAGTGACTAGAATTGTGTGGTGCTTCACTAATGGATGACAGTTAAATAGGCTTGGGTCACAAGAACCGAAATGACAGTGTTCAAAAATCTGCAGTTTATTATCAGAAAAGAAAACACAACAATAGTGTCAAAGTCAGGATATGCATCCCAGCCAAAAGCTGTCTCACAAGCGGTCTGGAAAGGCCAGGTGAGAGTGCTATTGTCCTCCCTCTGTAAGGGAGACACGGACACAGTTATTTCTTTCAAATTGGAAACCACTGTTGTGTGTAAAGAAAACCTCAGAGCCAAGATGCCAAAAATTAAGTCTCTGCTGGCGTTTCTCAGGTGTCTCACACAGACCATGGGCAAATTGTGAGTCTCACTGCTATCAATAAACAATGCTGATAAGCTGGTACCAACTGCCTTGAAACTCCTGGGATCCATGGTTACAAGCCAACACTATTATCGGTACATTTCTTTTCGTGCCTAGGGATTAGTTTCATGCAGGACATTTCTTATTTCAGTGGAACAGTTATGGCTAATTCCAGGCCTATTGGAATTAACAGTACCAGCAGAGGGACATAGTAGGGTGTGTGTGTGCACGTGTGTGTGTGTGTGTGTGTGTGTGTGTTGAATACATTAATAAATCTTTACTTCAAGCTTTCTCTTAAGATTTGAAGTTTTTATCCTAATTACCTCTACGTAGAAAATAAACTTGGCTATTTTTTATTCTGGTGGCAGAATGACTAACTGCACACCAAAATTGGTGCTCCTCCTTCCATAATACAGAGTATTCATTGGGAAGCAACTTCCTAGCTTAAGGCTACGCTTCCAAACCCTCACCAAAGGAGCATGAGAAAATGTGATCTGTGTTTTTTCTGGGCTAAGGCAACGAAGAAGTAGGGGAGGCTTCCACCCTATATCCCCCATGTACTTTCTTGATTTAGAGGACGCTGAGGAATGAGGGGATGGTCAAATCATAACATGGAAACTGATGCTGACCAGGAACACCCTGGTACATGTGTGTGAAATGGATCTCTATTGTGCTAAGTCACTGAAATGTTGGGCTTTATTTATTATTTACTGCAGCTAGTGTTTCCTCAGCCAATACTAGTCCTAGGAGAGAAGGACACTAATAAAAAAGGAGACTATTCAGTTATTCTCTGATGATTAGAGTTCATTTTTTGCAGAATTACAGCACATTAATTTTTCATTTAATAGCTGATACTTAAATTTCAATTCAGCAATCAATTTTTATATAATTTACTGGGCAAGTGTCAAATATGCTTCTCTTGATATATTTTACTTAATTGACAACAAAATGTTTTATGATTGCTATTTGCTTGTGCATAGGTGCTACGTTTGATGTGTTCAAGATGTTTTACACTGTAAACTAGAAGAACAGTCTCATATTTCTGCATTCATGCTTTGTATGCTGCATACTCACAAAATATTTAAAATGAATTTTTCAACTTTTCAAAAACATGTTTTCACTCTGGATTTTCCCCCTTCCTAAATAACAGTATTTATTTTATGCAACACACAATTTGGAATATGTTAAGAATCTGTATTACATTTTTTCCCTAAATACCCCAGCACAAGTTGATTATTAGGCCTAGTACAAGTCAAATAAAATCTTCTGTTGATTTGTAGAGAATTGCTTATTATATGTTTATTATTATTGCTCTCTTTAGCCATTTTTGAATTGATTACTCTTTTTCTGACACAATTATTTTATTAATTATATGTATGCTAGTAACTCCAGACAAGTACACAATGCATAATTTTAATAATTATAAATGAAAAGGACTACAAGGTTCTTAGTAAGATTACTTTTATATCTCTCATTACAGTATTTTATATGGTATAATGTAATTCCCAGCATATAAATCTAACTTTTTTCAAAAAAAAATGCAATAAAAACAATCATTTTGCTTTTAGGGGACTGTTTAAATTTCCTTAAGTAAATACTTATAATCTTAGTAATGTAAAGTCTTCTATGTCTCTAGCTCTGCTTTACCTCTCTCAAATTAGTATGAGGATTTGATGTATGTAGTTTAGTCACATAGATAAAACTACTTGTTTAATATTTTATCAAAAAGGAGTGTAAATATGCATGTCATAAGTGTTTTTGATACCTTAAGTGTTTTAATGGAGTAAAAGTTATGCCCCTTTAAGATCTATTCCTTTTATTATGTTAAGAAAGTATCCCTGTTTCTTTATTTTATTCATCTCTGCCTCACCCTTTCCCCAAAGGCATTCAGTAATGATATTCTGTTAAAGGTGGTAACAAAATTATTTCTGCTAAAGAATAGCAATCAAATTTTTTGTACATGCATTCTAGATTCAAAAATTATCTGTCAAATAAAATTGCAGCTCTTATAAATCTAGCAATTACCAAATTTTGAATGACAATGCATCAACCATATGAAACACTTGTATTTTGTTTTGTTTTGTTTGTTTTGTTTGGGTGACTTTGCTTTTGCATCCCAGTACCTGCTAAATTGATCTTTATCTCAAGGATTTTCTTTATTTCAGTAGAAGCAGAGTGAATCTAGATATACACCACCTTGCCTTTGGAGTATATTTTGACCAAGTTTAGTGGAATTCTCTTTGTGATCAAATCCACAAATGTGAATAAACTAGGACTATATGATATATTTTTAAAATCACAAACTTGCATTGTAAACAAAGTAAAATTAGGAAATTTTAAAAGCAGACTGAAGACTCAGTGATGACTATAAAGCTTTCTATAGAAATTAAGCCTATATTTTATTAATTTCATAACATTAATAAAATAGATTATTATATTAATTATTATAGGTGATTTTAAATAATTTTAATAAATATTATTAAAGAATTATGTTCATAATCCTATAAAACCTTCCTAAATCCCACAACCTGAAAGGAGCTTCTGCTGATACCTTGGCACATGTCCTCTGTGTGTACACATATGTGTGTGTTCAACAAAAGTTGGGATGGATATTATTATCCACTAGATTAAAATGAAAGTGTATGTCAGAGACTGTGTAAACTACTCCCCTTCCAAAAAATAGTAGTAGTTATAGAACTATATTTTCAGTTAACAATTCAATACATATGCCCACCAACAACTATTTACTAGGAGATTTAATATGAAAGGATGATGCAACTGAAACACACTGGATGAGATTCTGAAGGCATGGATTCCAATTTGCTAACCAGCCGTAAAATCCTACTGCATTTACTTAGGCTCTCTCAGTCCCTGTAACTTCATTTGTTTGTTGATTCAGCAAGTGCATCTTAAAT
Organism: Hipposideros armiger; assembly: GCF_001890085.2. NCBI lineage: Eukaryota > Metazoa > Chordata > Mammalia > Chiroptera > Hipposideridae > Hipposideros > Hipposideros armiger. Next base: position 218,247 of record NW_017732659.1, read on the forward strand.
AATTGCCTGTGATGGGCACTTATCTGAAAAATGAGGCTCAGACTACACCATTTGTAAAGTTAGTTCCCAGCAGCTCTAACATTTCAATAGAGCTAGATCAATCAGGGAATAGTCAAATAGTCAATTCAGGGAATGGTAAGATTAGATTCTCACATTACAATCCCCCAACTGTCCAATTCCCTTATCAGTACTACTCATAGGAAGCCCTGGGCCATACAATGCAGTTGTTACTTTATCCAGACTCCTGATAAAACTTACTTGCCTCTTATCAAAAGCCCACCTCTGAAATCATCTTAATGTGTGTTGATAGATTGCTGTATTATAAATACAGTAATATTTTTTCTCTTTATCAACAGGTGTTGAAATTGCTTTATGTATTCTTATGGTAAGCCAACTAATTCAAATTCATAGAATATGGCTTATCTTTTTAATAGAGGTAGAGAGTAATTTTGTAAAACCTTAATAATGGTATTTTCTTATAGATTTAGAGAGAAGTATGTTCGCAGGCCCAGGATACAGCACAAGTAAGAGCTTATTTGGAGTTCAAAGTGGTGTCCCATTGACCACAGGCTGTGTTTGGCTTATAGGAACCAATCAATGCAATGACAATGATATTTTTTAAATGCTAATAAATTAGCTAACACAAGTTATGATTTGTAGAGCTATTTGCCTTATACCTTTTTATCTATTAACTATCACATTTCAATAATACTTTAAGAAATTCAGTGTAAAAATAAGTTCAATTGTAATTATAGTACAATACATAAATCAACAAAGTATGACTGCTTTTCTTTTGCATCATACAAATGAATCAAACTAAAAATCAAAATGGTGTGTAATATGTTAAAGCAATGTCATGAACATGACATCCAAGCACTTCTTTTATGGAGAGTAATGCATTTTCCCAAAGAACTCTCACACTTCTCTGTTTATAGGCCATAAAATATTTGACGGCTATTAAGAAAACTCATGGTGGTTAAAGCCCTAGGATCAGAAGGCAGAAAACATCCTTAACATTTACTTCTGAAGAATTTAAACTAGACCATACTGAAAGCATCATTCAATGAACTTTAAAAAGAATCATATATATTTTACAAAAATAAATTTTAGAAACATATTCATTACTATTTTCCCTCTGTAAAACAGATTAAATAAGATCTTAACCATGGATAACAATGAATTCAATTTTTCATTATTTTTCCATCAATAATTTTACTTTTTCTCTTCTTTTAAAAGTTAGATTTATTGTTCCATCTATATTATTTTTGTACTGTGCCTTAAGATATATTTCTTTGTCTTCCTTCTTCAACTTTAACAATGTCCCTCCTGGCCAACCACATTTCATAACCATAGCTGCAAAAGAAAGTCTGGACCTAATAAAAAAAAGAGCAATGCAGCTTGATATACATTATACAATATTATAATTTATTGATTAGAGAAATTGTACACAAGTGGAGGGAAAAGATATTTTGAGGACTTTTAAGAGGAAACCAAAGAAAATCGTAGAGCAAAAAAAGAAGAAGAGAAGAAATAACCAACTGGGTAGAGTATAAAACATTGAAAATAACTAAAAATCCAAAATCTTTACTCAGTGGTTAAAAAAAAAAAGTTAGAAAATGGGCTAAAAATTTTAATACTGCAATAAATGTACACTGGAATCAAACAGTCAAGAAAATTGATGGTGATTGATAAGGACCAGGTTTCTCATTACTGGAGTTGGAGTTTACAGATAAGGAAGGGGAAGGGGCTAGAATGATCTATTGACCTATCTAATTGATTAGAATCAGAGATGTCATGTTTAGCTTCATATAGATACATATGGTTATACAGAGAAATATTTATAGGTAGGTAGGTAGATATATATACATATATATTGCTGTCAGCCAAGATGGACTAGAAACGACCACCTTAGTTGCAATAAGGACAACTAGCCACTAGATCTTAGTTTCTAATAGCATTCTCCAATAAAAGGAACCAGGGCTTTTTGGAGAAATGGTAGATTTCTAGGACTCTGGCAGGAAATACATGAGATGAACCTGGGACATCTTATAGTGCCAGAGGGTAGGGAAGTGCTAGAAAGAAAGAAAGAAAGAAAGAAAGAAAGAAAGAAAGAAAGAAAGAAAGAAAGAAAGAAAGAAACAAACAAACAAAGAAACAAAGAAACAAAGAAAGAAAGAAAGAAAGAAGAAAGAAAAACCATGCAATAATGGATGTATGTCAAAGGGACACAGGAGCTAACTGAAAGAATCCCCAATGGCCAAAACTGGAATAACTAGAGCAAGAAAACAAATTATTTTGGATTTTAATCGACAATAAAATAAATATCCTTGAGTCTATACTTATATAAATAGATTATTGAATAAATAAGTAAATCAAGGGGAGAAAATAAGTCTCTCATGTAGAAGAATTATAAATAATTTACATAGAGACTCTGCCCTCAAGGAGAGGGAATGGGAGTACATAAATCCTCAATCCTTAATGTATCACCACTTGTACCCCACCCTTTCCCCCAAATATATTTGGTACTGATTATGCCACACATCCCCCTGAATCACCATTCCTAAAACTTGAAAGAAAAAAAAAATGACATAAAGATAGTTGCATTATGGCCATGTTTGGTCTTATAAAGCATCTTCATTAGTATAATCACATTTAACCTTTCCAATAGTTCTGGATACTTGGTAATATAGCTGTCATTTTACAGAAAAGTGCTTGAAGTTTCCAAAGGTCTCAGAATATCTGACTTAGCCATGACTCAGAACTAGTTATTCTGACTCTGTGTCCAGTACCATTTCTACCATACCTCTCAATACCACACCTTGATAAAATCCATCACCAATATGCTTAAGCCACAACATCTGTAAATGCCAACATATATAGAAAGTTCCAGAGAAACACATTCCTAAGAGTAAATGAATATGTAAATATATACTCCTCTATATAACTAAGCTCAAATTGAGTTAGAATCACATATACATATTCAACACATATAATTTTCCTTAAATATACATGGAGATATGCAGATAAGCATAAATTATATGTAGATACATTGTTTTTATATATCTGTATATAATATACACACAGACACACATGTAGGTAACATCTTGATGTTCACATAGATTGACCTTTTGAACAAAATTTATACTTTTTCTAGCTTTTTAACTGCTTTAAAAATCTTGCATTTCTATGCTTTATGTTAAAGGATTTTCACCTATCATTTTATGTTCATCTTCAAAATGTTGTTCCCTCCATTTTGTAAATGACAGAACAGCTTCTTTAGGGAAGGTATTAGCAATTAATCATAAAGGCAAATTGGAGTATGGTCATAAATCTATTCAAGTGTTTAGCTTACTGTCTACATATACAAGAGAAACAAAGAAAAATAATTGTCAAACAGTATGTAGGGAATATGTTAGTTGTCATAAAGGCAAATATAAGAATTAGTAGTTCTCAAAAGTCTAGTAGCCTATAAATATTAACTTACTGCAATTAATTTTCCACTAGGATGAGTATAGACCTCAAAAGTGCAATATAATTGGTAAAAAAAATTTAGCTTGAACTGAGTTTACCAACCTATTATATCCTAGATTAGTGAAGCAACCAAAGATGATTTATTTTTTTCTTGTTTAGTGCCTGAACTGAAAAAAAAAAGAAAAAAGAAAGGGCAAATCAATGTCAGGTATATTAATTTATAAATAGATACTTCACAAAATGCTGCGAGACACTTTGCAAGCAAGAACAACTGACAGCAAAAATATAATATTTCTATTCAACATTAACTATGCATTTATTATAACTAAAATTTATTTTGCTAAAAATAGTTCACATATATCTTCAATTAAATAATAACCTTCAAGGCCAAAAGTTTGTGTTGGTTTTTTTTTTTTTCCTGAAAGAAAGGATTTATTAAGCCACATGCTAGCCAGAAACAGAACCAGGCAGAGCTAAGTGGAGAAGACCAGCATGTCTGTATTCTGGGACTGACGGGGCTCTTTTATAACAATGAGTTTGGGGAAAAGAGATGGAAATTGTTTTGAAGGGCTATACATTGGCTATAGATGAGAGAGAGGATGGAAGAAGGTGAAGAGGGGTAAGTTCTGGGATAGCCAGTAAGGAAGAAGTATTTGCTGCTTTGGGGTTGGTGTGGGCAACAGTCAGGAAAGTTCCTGCATAAGCAGGATATGGTAGCATCTGGTGGTTGGCTCCTCTCTAGGTAAGACCTGAAATAGCTGCCTGGAAGTTGATTTAAAGTTTCAACACACATTCAGGAATGTGAGTGGTCTTTTGTTGGTGTCTGCCCATGGCTCTTTTAAGGAATTAATTCTCCTTGTTTCTTCCTCCCATGCTCTGACCTGCTGTTATTTAATTTGGGACATCTCAGAATTTTTTTTCTTGTTACCTCAAATTGTGTTGTGTGTTTATTTAGGAAGATCACGTAACAGTGCTTTTCTTTCTTTTTCCTGAGACACTGAACCCACTCATAGAGAGCTTTAGCCTCAGTGCCTTGATGGCATTACTGGCTGCACCATCCTAACTTGTCTTTGAGAAGTTTTCTTGTGTTTATACTGTAACCTCCTTACAATTTTTTATAGTTGGGGGATGGGGGGAACAAGGTAAAAAATCAGAAGTCTGACAGCCTCTGTTTGTTCAAAAGAGACTGCTGAGAACATAAAAGGCCAGTATCTTTCTCATTGATTGTTTGAACAAAAGCTGGACAGATTCTCAGGGTCTAATTTTTTTCTTTCCCTCAAGTCCTTCAATCTTGTGTCAATGCTTTGAAAAGCTTCAGGTTCAGAGCAATTGTTCTCCAAGTCATCCTTGTCCAGGTTGGGATGATGCGGGGTGTGGGAGGCCCGCTCTAAAAAGGAAATGTTGGGTATTATTCATTTTGCTTTTGCACCATCTTTAAAAATGAAATAGGTTATTGGTAAGAAAGCCTTTAAAAGCTGACAACAAGAAACCAAAATCAAGAGGAAAAATTGAGATTCAAATACATACACCTTTTTTCTCCACTTCTCCTACATTCTGTCCCAAGCCAAGTGATTATAATTTCAGAATATTGCTCAATACCTTGTGTCAGTTAGGTCCTTGACATGCTCAAAAGAATTGCTTACAGATGAAAATAAAAAATAACTTTAAGTAGAATAAAGCAAACTAAAATAGGCTGATTTCATTTACCGTAGGTTAAGACAAAGATAATTGAGTTTCAACATGCATCCACCATGAACAAATAGTAAAATGTTAATTCAAGATTCATCTATTTACATATTTGAACATATTTTAATGTATTTATGCTTGACTTTACAACCAGCCTGTGTTCTCACTTGAAACCCTGACAGCACAAATTGCAGAATCCTATCCTTCCCTTTGCCAGTGTGCCTAATCCTTTTATTGGTGGGAAATTAAGAGCTATTTGAAAAGCACAAACATTCTTAATTAGCATGTCCAATTTATTTTAAATGTGCATGTTAGTATGATAGCCACAGAAGGATAATGAAAATGAGATATTTGATCTATTTGGAATGAAGAAAGCAAACGCCCCTCCCAGGGTTAAGAGCGCTGGCAAAGACAGAGCCCCAAAGGCCAGATGCTGAGTTAGACTGTGAATGAGAAAGTAACAGCTCCCCAGTCTTTCGTCCTTGAAAGGGCACCCACTCTGGCGTTGGCTCTTATCACAAAGGTAAGATTAAAACTCATGGAGGAAGGTACCAGAGGCACCTTCTACAGCTCTGAATGTCACCTCCATGAAAAGAGATGGGAACAGTAGAGGTAAGGCTCAGACTAGATGCCACGGTGCACAATCCCTCTAATAGGACCTCAGAATTAATAACTCTTTCCTCGGAGAAAACACATAGCATTATAGGAATGATTATTTGCTGGCTGAGAACAATAGGAATGTCCCCAGTTCTCTCACCCTCCACCAAAGTATCTGTTAGATTAGGAACAGGTGTCTCAGGAATTTCCAGAATCATTTTCTGGGTGAAGCCCAGACTTCTTATGTTTCAAACTAAGCCAAGTTCTTTATCATCTACCCTATAGGTTTAGTGTGTTGCTTGGAAATGTCAGGTGAGTAGCCATATGTGTCCTCTCGGTAGCATCACAAATTCCCACAAGGATGAAAAAGAGCCTTCAGAGGAACTAAAAATAACATCACTCTCAGGGACAATTCAGCACACTGAACTCTCTCTGTCCCCAAGCTCTCTCTTGCACAGTATTTCTGGGCCATCTGTGTCTGTGCATGACCTCAACACAAATTGCATTTTCTTCCATTAAGGAGTTCCTAAATCAGTTCCTGCTCAGAGACTTGTGTCTGACACTCCCCAGGTCAATCCCTGTGGTGCTGCGTAGCAGGTGTGGCTACATACGGGCATGTAATAGCGCTAGAAATATTCTTGGCAGTGGTGAATATTTATTGATTCTTTGACCTGGTCTGAAAAAATGTACTTAGTACTTTATATTCATTGTAGTGCTCACAGCAATCTTGCAAGACAAGCATTCTTTTTTTATTAATAAGGCAAATGAGCCACACTACACTTTTTTTAATTTGCTTTATCACTTAAAAGAATGAAAGACCCCCACACGTCTTGCCCCATTGCTTAAGTTCTCTAAAGATCTCTCAGGTGATCATTATTAATCTTTCAGTATATATGCAAGCAACTTTCTTTTCTTTCTTCACCTATTGCTCACTAAACTTTCTTTTTTTCCCATGAGTTATGTCCACCTAAAATATTCCCTTAAATAACTCAACCAAAATGCAGCATATTTTTTTTACCATATATAGAGATCAAAACAAAGCATAAAATTGTGTGTGTGTGTGCGTGTGTGTGTGTGTGTGTATATATATATATATATATATATATATATGTAGTTTTCTTTTTCTTTTCATCATGAGAGAGGCTATGCATATAGATCTACAACTTGTTTTTCTATTTTTTTAAATTAAGTTATTTTTATTTTTTTATTAAATGTATTGGGGTGACATTGGTTAGTAAAATTATACAGGCTTCAGTTGTACATTTCTGCAATACATCATCTACATATTGCATTGTGTGTACACCACCCAGAGTCAGAACTGTTTTTATACTTATTTGATCATACGCATTTTTCTAAGATCGTACACACAGATTAACCTTATTTAAAGAAGAAAATAAATAAATAAAAACAATACCTATTATTTATACTATAGATGTACTTCAATTTTTTATCATTGATAAAAATTTGATATATATAAAAAAAATGATATATATCATTTATCACAGATATATAGCTTGAGATTTCAAATAATGCTACAATTAATATGCATATACATCATTGCATTTTTCCAATACTCCTCTAAGTGTTGATAAACTCTGCAAAATGTTGCAGTGATCCAGATTCTTTCTTATCAACAGTACGTAAGAGAGTTCTTTTTTCCCACACCCTTAGCAATGCTGTCTCTTAACATTTTAAAATTTCACTATTCTAAGCTTCACCATTTGGTGTTAGTTTGTATAGCTCTCATTATTAGTGATAGTGCATATTTTTCATGTGTCTTGAGCATTTTTAATTTTGTAGTTTTCTAAACTCCCGAGAAATACCCTATGCCTACTTTTCTTTTTTGTTGCTTGGCTTATTATATACTATTTCATCTTACATTTATTCTACATCTTTGTTATTTTCTATTTGCTTGTCCTATGCTTTACTATATTGATTGAGTTTTCTTTGCTAATTAATTTTATTTATTTCAAATAAATGTTCATTTCAAATTGCCAATGTCCTCTGGTATACTATGGAAGAGAGGAAATGATAGGGAAAAGACCTTTAAAATATTAGCAACCCCATGACATTGGCTTATATTGCAGTTTGTTTAGAAAAAAACAGATTAACAACCTCTTTTACCGGCTGGTTCACTTTTTAAAGCGTACTTAAACAACACAGATGAAGCATGAGGCTTTTTTTGTTTTTTAGCAGCCGGCATAACTGTTAATTTGCTTTCAGATTGCATTTTCAAATTTCTTTGAATTTATAAAAAATGCATGTCAACAGACCAGAATTAAAAAGGTGACAAACTGTGACGAATTAAAAGTTCTAATTTAACAGATGAGCAATTGCAAATAACAAAATCTCAGGCAAACACAATTTTAATGAAAGGTGACATGCTGGAGATTCTTTTCTTTTTGTTTTGTTCCTTTTCATCAGGTAACAACAAATTAGTTTAGGAAGCCAGGCTGGAATGCTGTGATTATGATAACCAGCTCATAGCCTGTGCTGTTAGATTTGTTCTTTGTTTTTTTTTTTCTGAAACCGTGTATGACACTTCTTTGGTACTAAGTAGATATTTTCTTTCCTCAGATGTATCACAAGTTGTTCAAGTCCAGACCAGTTATGTGTTATTGGTATCCAAAGCTAAGCTTCTTGTGGTTCCTACCTCTGAAGACCTTATTTTTCTTTGTGTTCGGAGCTAGAGAGAATCTCTTGGGCATACTGTGAGGAAACAGAAGTTTCCTATGGTACAATAGTAACATTTTGTGACTTTTAATAAAGACCGTAGATCCTGTCTTGCCTTCCAAACACAGAGAGCACATTAATTTAAATTGGGAGAAGGGATTAAATGTGATTAAGAAATGGAGAAAAACTGGATGCAGTTAGGAAATTCATGGAATATCGGAGCATACAGACATGTTCTTTTTTAATGTATTGGGGCTTCTAATAAATGTTTGCTGATTAATTAGAGAAATAATATCCACCTGTTCCTTGCACATTTATAGAGAATAAGAGCGAAATGTTCATAATTGTAATGACATCTGTATGCATAGTTCCCCTTACACATTTGTAAATGCATACCTGCAAATGTGTTCATCTTTTCATCCCAGTGCACTGATCCTGAACATTTGATTATGCTTTCCCAGTTTCCTTTATTTTCTATTCAAACAGGTTCGATATTGTTTTATTAAAGAGATAATAGGAAATAATGCAATGAGAAAATAAACCTCCAAAGAATATCTTTCTTTTTTACTTCTTTATTTAAATAAAATTACAGTTTAAGGCTTCCTTTATTTTCCTTTAACATACACCTAATTTCTTTAGGTTTAAATATGTATTTATGGTTAATCTTGAAGAATATTCTAATTATCATTTTGTATAAATGATAGTATTTGAATTACTTGTAAACACATTTTATTTAATATATATTAAATACATTATAAATGTATTTATGCAATATTTATAAAATATTTGTTATCTAGCACAATAGTTCTCAGCTAAGGGGAAGTTTGTCCCCCAGGAGAATTTGGCAGTTTCTGGAGACAGTTTTGGTTGTCACAACTGGGGAGTTCTACTAGCTGGTAGAACCTCTAATGAGTAGAAGTCAGGATTGACCCGAGGATCCTACAACCCACAGGGCAGCTTTCCACAACCAAGAGTTATCCAATGAGAATGTCAATTGTGTTGAGGCTGAGAAATGCTGCTCTCGACCACCCACTGTCATCTTACTGATCAGGAAAATTTAGTCCAGATAACTTCCCAAAGTGAGATATATATGTAATTAAACTTATCTAAATTCGAGTCTGTCTTATTTCTAGAAGTGATGACACTGTGTAGTCATAGGGTGTTATAGAAGACAGGAGATTGGAGAGGACTGTGGAATGAAATAGGTGGGTTTAGTTTCAAGACGAATATCACTAATATTGTGGAGAGAATGAATTAGAAAAACTTTGCTAGGATTTAAGGTAACAAGGAAAATGAGCTTTCATAAAAACATGTTTACATTTATAAGTATTTCAAATACACAAATATTTTCAAAAATAATAAACAATGTCAGTGTTGATGGAAAGATAGAGCCTACCGAAAAGTTTACCAATCAGCTAAATACTAAATTATTGAGGCAGTTTTATCTGTCCAGTGCCAAGTGTTCAAGGAGACTCTGATGTCTGTGAAATAGAAAATATGACTAAAATAGATCATCTTGATATATTTCTGATCAATGACAGTTAAAGTCTTTATAACACCTTCTATTAAAATATCAGAAGAGAAACTAAAAGATATCAATCAGTTGACTGAGGACTTCCTCTCCTCCCACCTCGAATACTCTTAGAGAAGTTTTACGTTAAACTTAGCAAAATTAAGAAGACAATTCTCAATATACTTGCTGCCCCCATAAACATGCACAGCCTCCCTCAGTATCAACATCCCCGCTAGAACGGGACATTTGTTAAAATCGATGAACTTACACTTACACATGATAGTCATCCAAAGTCAGCAGTTTACATTAGATTTCACTCTTCCCCAAATAGTTTTAAAGAATGATTTCATAACAGTACTTGTATATAACAAATATGATTTTAGTATAAAAATTTTAATACTGAATAAAAGAGGCAGGATCGAAATGATAGAGAAACCAAATGGAGAAAAGAAAGGCAAAAAGGTAAACAGTTGAGGACAGCTACATTGGGAGAGTGCCTCTGGATGTACCCCAAATCAAAGAGAGATTAAGAGAGAACTCTGGGGAAAAAATCACCCTAAGTTTGTAGACTATGAAAACTTATATAGTTAATTAATAGAACTAAAATGAAATAAAAAAGTCTGGGAAAAAGGAAAGTAGAAACATATTGTTAGTTTCTAATCACAAAGAGTAACATATTATTTCACCCAGTTATTATTTAATACATTTAAATACATTTATAGTGGTTGACAACCATCCTATTAATTTTACCCTAACTGCATTACATAGTTTTGCTTTTCATTTTTTGAAAACTTTCTCATTTTATCTTTCATTGCTGGGTTGAGAAGTGGTTGCCTATATCAATCTACAAATTTTTAAATTTGTGAACTGTATTCCATGCATAAATGTTTACAAATGAGGCCTTTTTTTTCTGAACTCATCTTTTTTTTCTTTCCACAGCTTGCAAAAATAGCCACTAACACACACCACTCACACTCTGTTTTTCTCCCTCTTCCCTACAGCAAAAAATTCCTTAGGTACATAATCTGCCCTCCACTTTACCATAGGTGATAGTTTTACAAATATTTTACCATGTACTGCCAACTTCTCAGTCTCCGATAGCAGATTCCTCTTCATCTTCCTCTTGACCATCAAACCAATGACAAGTATTGGGTTGCTGGAAAAGTCATGACACATTTTTGCAATGAAAAACAGAAAAAATACGTCATGACTTTTCCAACAACTCCATATTTTGAAGATTGTTGTTGGTTTTGTTTTGGTTTTTTTTGTTTTTTAATAGCAGTAACTTTTTTGCAGTATGATCCTATATATCAATTAAGACATGCTAGATAAGGCTACAGTAACAACCCCCAAAACTCAGTGGCATTAAATAAAAAAAAGAAAATTCTTCTTCATGCTAAACATAATCTTGGATCAGCAGAGTGATTTATTCCATGTCATTCTCCCTCCAGTACCCAGACTGATTTGAAACCTCTGTCATCCAGATCATCATTGTTCACTGTAGCAAAGGACATCGACATGAAAAATTGAGCATTTGCTCTTGAATGCTTCATCCCAGAAGTGACACATGTCATTTCTAGTCATATTTACTTGGTCAAATCAATTCACAAGACCACATCTAACTACCTGAAGGCAGAAAAATAGAATCTTATTATGTTCCCAGAAGGAGAAGACCTGGAAACATCTATGAACAGAGATAATGTCTATCTTAGTCTTATGGATCCACACTAAATGTGAGCAAGTGAAAGAAAATCTTCAAAGGACAAATGAAGTATGGAATGGCCCAAGAATTATACCAAATTGTTTATGATATAAGTAGCATATTTATATATTCAGAGAACTCTATTGTAGCAACTTCTCTCAGCAATCCAACAATCTACCAAATGTTTACTGATCCTTTTTTTATATATCCATAATAAGAAAAATGATGGTAAATGAAAGTAGTAACATTTATGACATAGAGTTTCACTGTTTCACCAGTGGCCACAAATAATAATAATTTCCCATAAATAAATACATTATTTATATTATATGACAAAATTAAATTTTATTTTATGAGCTGCATATTCCAATATAATTCTAAATAATTCATTCCTATCTGAATGGAGAAAGTCTAGTTTTTCTAGACTTTCTCATTTAATGGGCAATATGGTGCAATTTAATCCTCTATACCAAGTAAATATTCTTAGTCAAGTAAAATTGTCTTGTCCTTAAAGTACCATTATATGAACTATTATTCTATTACCTAGCTTCATAAATATTTTTTGCTTTAGTTAAAATTCAAATTGTTTTCAAATAATAACAAACTAGAAATATTATATCAAATGATAGTGCTGTATCAATCCTAATCTGATATCCAAAAGTATCCAAACATTTGAATTTACTGGTCTTTCATTCATTTTCAGAAAAGACATAAAGTCCCACCTGAATATAATTCTAAAAATTAAAAAGAAAAGAAAATAGTATTTGAATTGTTCTAAGAATAACTGATAATCACTATTTTCTTCAGCTACTATTATCTGAAGGAAGACGAAAGCTCCTATATGACTCCCTTCCCCAAGTTTCTTATCTCCCTGCCTGGGAATCATTCATTCATTCAACAACTCTTTCCTGAGCACTTTCTATGTGCAAAAATCCAATCACATCCTGGATATATAGCCTTCATTGAGCTAATTTTCAATTGAACAGATATTTCTAAGAATCATGCTACATATTTATAATTACAAATTAACAGAAGCACTCTGAAAAAATAATTTAATGAGAAATGAGAACATAATTGATGTAAGACATGAAGTAAAGCCTTCTCTGAGATAATAACATTAAAAATAAAAATTTTATTCAGGCAAAATGTGGGAAAAAGAATACTCCAGGCAAAAGGAGCACCATTTGCAAAGGTCCTACTATTAATTTCACCAATGTGGACAAGGAAGATTATCAATAAAAAAAAAGCACAATAATTATAGACTAAGTCCTGTAGAGCTTTATAGACTAAGGTATTTTTAATATTCTACTCTGTGTCAAAATTCGCTGGGGACAGGGCCAGCCGAGTGACTCAGTTGGTTAACAGTTGGCTTAAGAGTGAGAGCTCTGAGCAACAGGACTTCCGGTTCGATTCCCATATGGGCCAGTGATGCTGCCCCTGAGCTGAGGTGTTGCTGAGCTGCCAACAGGTTGCAAGATGGTTCAGCTGGTGTAACAACAAGATTGCCTGTTCGATGGTGGGCTATGCCCACCCACAACTAAGACTGAACTCGGCACCCTGAGCTGACCTGTTGCCTGGATGGTTCAATGGATAGAGCTTGTGCTCTTAACAACAAGGCTGCTGGTTCGACTCCCGCATTGGATGGTGGCTACGCCCACCCGCACTAAGAGTGAACACAGCACTTTGAGCTTAGAGGCCACGAGCTGCTGACGGGCAGCCAGATGGTGACTGGCACCCTCCACAACGAAGATTGAAGAGCAACAACTTGGCTGGTCCCCTTCCCCAATTCCCCAACACTGTATCCCTCCCCTGATCCCCAATAAAAAACAAATTAAAAAAAAATTCCCTGGGGACGAAATAATTAGATTTTTTGGTAAATGATTGATTAGGATATAATGGGAATAATGGGCTATGAAGAAGGAGAGTAATACAAATAAAAATGCTGTTTAAGTGGTGCTCAAAGATGTCTGAGAGAGAAGATAGTATCAGGAATTAAGATGATAGTAATAGAAACACATATACTGATGTGAAAGCTACTTAATAGGTACACTTGAAAGTTCTCAGTGTTTGATTGAACTGAAAGAGGGGGGAAGAAGGAAGTCACCATTCAGAAAGCCAGTTCTGCAACCCAGCTAGAAAACTGGAGCTTTACATTTTGCTTTTTCTTGATAATTCGCATTTCCCCATGAATGTTTCCATTACAATTTCTCTTTTTTTTTCTATGCATATTATCTAGAATATCTCAGTTCTCTTCCCCCATAGTATACAGAAAAGTTACTAGGTCATTTTAAAATGTGCATTTTTAAACATGTACCAATATGTATGTCTGACTAGCTGTAAATGTAAGTCATGTGAATATCTTTGTATGTCTATAGTTACAATTGTTTCCTATTATTTCATAGCTTATAAGAATGATTAAACAAACATTATAAATAACTAAATATACAAATACATGCTGGAGAAAGAATGCAAAAGTGAGCTAAGCTTTCTCATCATGACGGATCTTCAGAATCAGTGAGACCCACTTTGCACTAGTTTCTAACTCCTGAGATTACCCACAGTGTGTCTGAATGCACAGAGACCCATGGAACCACATTAGGGGACACCTATTAAAGAAAGTTAAAAGCAAAAATGGTTTCCATGGTAGAGGCAAGCGACAAGTAGTCTTAACAGCATTTTTGGCAATAGAAGTGAGTTTTTGCTATAGGTATACGAACTTGTCATCATATTTAAATACAATGAACAAAGACATATATTCACACTTTGACTATTATTTCCTAGAAAGTCAAGTGTCTCTCCCCACACTACTATGTCAGGTAGTAGTGTAATCTACTGATCTAGAACCAGACCAACTCTGCCTTGATCCCTTTTAGCTGATGGTATTTGGTTTATTATCAGTCCTTTCCCAAGGAGTCTTGGTTTGGCTCCCTAAAACCAAGATCCTGTTCAATTCTGCTTGTTTCTCTTTTCTGTATATTTTGCTGCCAATTAATTGGGACATAACCTGACATGTATATCAGTTTTAATATGGTAACATGCTATGTGTTTCTGTTAACTGGTGATGGAACATATGCTTCAGCTTCTTTGCTTTTAGCAGGCAAGTCATTAAACGAACTACTGAATATGCATCTGATGGTACCATGAAAGGATCTGTGAAGTAGAACATCTACCTGATTTTCTCTTAGTTATTGATGATGTAAAGCCACCTATAATGTTCCCTTCTGTCAGGTAAGAAGAAGAAAAAGGTATAATAAGAACATTCATTTCCATATTTATTACAAAGCTATAATTTAGAGGTAGCTACATTCTCTTATGAGTACCACTAGAGAGCTATTGAACTTTAAAAATTAGTAGCCTGCTATAATAAATATTCAATTTCAATGTAAATGATCCCTCCATAGCTTGCTATTTTAGAAATTTAGAAAGTCCAAAAGTCATGACACAATAAGTAGTGTTAACAGGTGATATAAAAGAATCAGCAGCTATTAAAGTGAGAGGACTGAGCTCCAGTAGCATTGTCATGGAAACTGAGCTCCAGTACCATTACTAGAACTGATAGGTCAAGTGTGGCTGTGCTTGCAAAAATGAGTCATTATAAAACATAGTATTATAAATTTTATGAAATTTAATTTTTGAATTTAACACTTAATATTGTAAAATGTTAAAAAATAGCCATTTCATGTAAGTCACGGATTAATAATTTATATTAGGATTTGCATGAAGAACTTAATATGTAGGAAGTTCATGATCTTAAATATCTTTAGGTAAGGGCACATGTTTTGTGTCTCTTTGTTGTCAGCTATAGATCTGTACATTTTAATAATTTAGACACATTTTATGGTACAAATACTTCTAAAATTAAAGTGAATTATAGTATATAATATTAAATAAGTTCAATCTTGCAATATTATTTCAAAAGAGGAGTTATGTATAAATAATTAATTTTTTAAAAAACAGGTATTTTTATACCATCATATGTCTTATACATTTGAAAGGCATCAGATCTTGAAAAGTGTTAAACACACACACACACACACACGAAGTTGAGATAACGTCTAATGTTATCTCATTAGAAATATGGCTGACTGAGCTGATGTGGAAAAATACCCACACTCAAATACAAATGAAGCTACACATAATATTTGTTTTTAATAGCTAAGCTCAAAAAGGAGAAATATGATATTTCTGATTAATGAAAAGATAATTCAAAGCCAGAGTGGTGAGGAGCAACTCATGGCTAGAAGCTCATGCATGTTTTAGAACAAGATATTAGGGGTAGGAGTAAGCATAGGAGAAGTTAGTATCCATGATGACATAGCAAAAATTGATTTCCTAAGCACTTGTGTGGGGAAAGCAAACAAGGAGAACAGCATTTGTCTGGTCCTATGGGTAGAAAAGCCACGATATTTATTCATGCAAAATGGGGTCATTGTTTAGAGTGCTCATGCTTTATACACAACATAAGTTGGTAAGTGAGAAAAAAACATATTTCTCTCCCTCTCTCTCTCTTTCTCTTCTCTCTCTCACTCTCAATATAAAGTATGTTGTAAATTTATACATATTATATTACAATATATATGTATATGTACAAGGTCTGAAAACTAATTTTGAGAACTCACCCTAGAAAAAGTGCTACATACCCTGTTGTTAAATATCAGTATGGTCACCTTTGAAGCACTCCCTTTGGGAAGCTATGCACTGACACCAGTGCCTAGTCCACCCTTCAAAGCAATTTTGGAACTCTTTTTCCTGAATGGCCATCAGAGCTGTCATCATATTACCCTTGATGTCTTGAATGTCATCAAAATGTCTTCCTTTCAATATTTCCTTTATCTTCAGGTAAAGAAAGAAGTCATTGGGGGCCAGATCAGGTGAGTTGGGAGGGTGTTCCAATATAGTTATTTGTTTACTGGCTAAAAACTCCCTCACAGACAGTGCTGTGTGAGCTGGTGCATTGTCCTGATGCAAGAGCCATGAATTGTTGGCAAAAAGTTCAGGTCGTTTAATTTTTTCACGCAGTCTTTTCAGCACTTCCAAATAGTAAACTTGGTTAACTGTTTGTCCAGTTGGTACAAATTCATAATGAATAATCCCTCTGATATCAAAAAAAGGTTAGCAACATTTTTTTGACTCTGGATTTGGACTGATGGAATATTTTTGGAATATCATGGAGAACTGGCTGACTTCCAGTATGTACTTTGACACTATGTTTCAGGGTCGTATTGGTTCACCCATAATCCTCACCAGTGATAATACAGCCCAAAACAGCGTCTTGCCTCTCCAATTGTGTTGGCAAATTTCGACTCTGCTTTTGTTCATCAGTAAGCTCTTTCAGGACCATTTTTGCATACACCTTTCTCATGCCAAGATTTTCAGTTAAGATTTTCCTAACTGTTTCTCTATCGATGTTTATTTGGTATGCTATGCTTCTCACAGTCAGCCAACAATTTTGATGCACAATTTGATGAATTTTTGCAACATTTTTGTCAGTTCTGCTTGTTACTGGCCTCCCTGAACTCTCTTCATCAATGACACATTTTCTCCACTCAGAAAAACGTTTAATCTATTTGCACACTGCCGTTTTCATCACGACATTAGCCCCATAAACTTGGACTAACATGTCCCTGATTTCACTTCCAAGTTAAACTTGCCAAGTTTAACAAGAAATTTAATGTTTGTTCATTGCTCTAATTCAAGCTCAGACATTCTCACAATGGCACACAAAAACACACAACAGTAATAATGAATGCCACTCAGCAAGTCACCGCCACATGTCAACAGGAACACAGCTGTGAGACACTGATATACCAAGGTTATGAAACCTTATTGAGCTGTTTGTACAATGCCGACAATGTAGGTGCACAGTGGCAAGTTCACAAACTTAACTGGCAGACCTCATATGTGTACACACATATGTAAAACAAACTATAACAAATTAATAGATAGGGACTGCATGTCAACAGTTATTGCTATCATGAAAAGAAAGCTGTGTAGATATTTTGTGCTTCCTAAGGGAAGAACATGCCATCATACATCATGCATGAAATGGACTTGACAAAAAAAAACAAAAAAACATTTTCCTGAATATTTTAAGTTCACTCAATCCAACTACCAATACTGAAAAAAATAAAGCGATCAGAACATATTAATCATCTGTTAAAACATACCAATCATATCATAAATCAGTTAAGGGACACAATCATAAAACCTGTAGATCATATGACCTAGTTATTTTAACAAATTGTAAGAGAAGAGATGAAATGGAAATCTATAGATTAAAAAAAGAGACAAGCAACATACAAACCAATCACAACACATAGGCTTTATTTTGATCCTTAGGCAAATAAACTACTAAAAACTATATGACATTTATGAGACACTTGGAAATTTTATCATTGACTAGATATTTGACAATATTGAAAAATTATTGTTAAAGTTCTATAATGGTATTGTGACAATGTTTAAAAGATATCCTATTTGAAGTAAATAGTGAAATATTTATTAATAAATTAATAAATTATTAATAAATTAACATGAGGTATGGACATTTCCTTAGAGTAATATGTAAGGGAGAAATGAGTGGGAATATAAATGAGAAAACACAAGCCATGAGATGATAATTGCTGAAGTTGAGTAATAGATATATGGAAATTCATTATATCATTCAGTCTATTGTTGTAAATATTTGAAATAGTTCATATTAAAAAAGGTTAAGGACAAAATTATATATTGAGGCGGTAAAATTGATTTGAATTAGTACTATACTGTAATAAAAACTAAAAGGTGACTCTTAAGACATAATATAGACCATTAGTGAAAATACGATTAAATTAATAATTTATCCTCATCAAAGGCAGAAATCAAATCCTACACCACTTTGTAGGCCTCATAATTTCTGGCATAAATAGTCACTCAATAATTCATCTTAATAATTTGATTTTGTTTTGCCATTTAGAATACAAAAGACATTTTAATGATACATGAGTGAGATATAATCCATTATAAACCCAATATGTATTTTCTATTTCATGATTTAGAAATATAAGTATACTGGTAAAGATGGGCATGCACATAGCCAGAAATAAGTAATATTTATGTAATAATAAATTTTAAATATTTCTACTCGATCTTTAAGAAAAATCAGTTATTGTCATTTTCAGAATTGATACATGATCTATTACTTTTTAAAAATTAATTGAGTGAGTTAGAAAAAGTCATTGCTAACCTTATCTGAGAATTCTTAGGCTGCCTATAAGCCAGGTTTCAATCTCTTATGGCATTGTTCATAAACCACTAACCAAAATAACTACAAATGAGTGAAATATAATGAAAACATGAGCAGTGAGCCCGATGCATTTGTAAAAAAGTAAATCATGTCAAGCAAACTTAATTACTTTCTCAATTGAAATACATAATTCATAGAAGTAGTGAATGTAGTAGATGTGATAGATTTATATTTCATAGAGTTGATGTAATGACTCAGAATTATGATTTGAAAAATAGATTTAATTGTCTTACATAAGCTGGCATTTCTTATTGAAAATGGAAACACCAATTAAATCTGTTGATAGAATGGATAAGGTCTACAAATTAGTAATCAAACCTACTCATAAATCTCTCTCTTAGGAACTTTTAGTAAAACATGACACACTAAGTTATGCCATACCAATCAAGTTCTCTAAAGACAGAAACTGAAACCATATAATCAAGGACCTGGCTGTATTCCTGATGAAAAAGTGAAGTTAAGGTAGGTAACTCACCTGTAACCTTGCTTCTTCTTTTACTGATGCTTCTCTATCATGTAATTTGGAGAAAATTTTAGCTTTACCCTTCTTTTTTTAAAGATTTTTATTGGGGAATTGGGGGGTGGGAGCGCTGGGGAATTGGGGAAAGGGGAACAGACAGGTTGCTGTCCATTTGTTCTTCAGTCTAGTTGTGGAGGACGTTGCTTCACTGGCCCAAGTTGGCACCATCATTGCGCTCTTCTCGGGCGAAGCAGATCAGTCTCTGGCTTCTGGACAGCCGCTCACTGCGACTGTTGGCCGCTCACGCTGGCTGCTGGCTACACACAGTAGCCCATGGCAACTCACTGCCACAGGGGCTGCAGCCTATGCTGTATGGCAGCCCAGCTCCAGGTCGAGCTGTTGTTCAGCATCTTAGCTGTACAGGGCAGTGTCACTGGCCCTCATATGTGGGATCCAAACCGGGGCCCTCTGGCATCCCAAGCCAGTTCTTAACCATCGCGCCACTCGGCTGACCCGTTTTACCCTTCTTGTAACTTAGAAAGGAAGAACTGATAAAAATCAATTTCATTCAATATTAGTGGCTGAATATGTTATGCCTCACAGAAGTTTTGGTGATATTTACATTTTTAGAAAAATAATAAAGAAACAATAAAGCATTCAAACTGGAAAGAAAAAGTAAAACTATCTCTACATGTTGTCTTGTATATAGAAAATCCTAAGGAATTTAATCAGAACTATTAAAGGATTTCAACAAAGTTATAGGATATAAGATCAATATATAAAAATCAATTGTTCATCCAGTACACTAGTAATAAACAATCTAAAAATAAAATTAATTTAAAAATTCCATTTATAATAATACAAATGCAAATAAAGTAGTTAGAAATAAATTTAACAAAAAGGGTGCAAGACTTGTATACTGAAAACTATAAGGCATTGTTGAAAGAAATTAAAGAATGCCTAAAATCAATGGAAAGACACTGAATGTTCATGGATTGGTAAAATTAATATTGTTAAGATTCAACACAACTCCCATGAAAACTGGAGTTGGCAGACAAGTATTTGCAGAAATTGTCATGCTGACCTTAACATTCACCTAAAAAATGCAAAGGACCCAAAATAGCCAAAACAATCTTGAAAAACAACAAATTTTGATGCCTCACGATTCTTAATTTCAAAACTTACTACAGAACAATAATAAAGACTCAGGTACTGGCACAAAGATAAACATAGACCAAAGGGGTAGAAGTGATACTCTAGAAATAAATCTTTGTATTTCTTTCTGACAAGAGAGCCCAGGCAATACAATGGGAAAAGAATAGTTTCTCCAACAAATGATGTTTAGATAACTGAGTTATCTATACATAAAACAAAGGAGTAGTTTGCTAATTGTGAGTTTATAGATATTCATAAGAGAAGATTATTTTTGGACCAAAATCTTACTAGCGGTCCCTGATAGCTCACTCACCTGTAAGCTAAAAGAGTAATTGTGTATAAACGTATGCACTCCTCAATAGGTTGAAATGACATTTTTTGTGTGCTCACAATCAGCCCTTTTTCCTGAATATGGCACTTTACACTCTGGCCTCCTACAATACCCCTGAATAAGCATGGCTGTCAGATCTGTAGCGCATTTCTAGAGCTATTCGCCTTATTTTCTGAAACAAATAAAAATAGCCAATATATATTGAGTACAAATATGTAAGTCCCTCTTCTAAGTACTTTTATCTTTTAAATATCACAGCAATCCTTTGATAAAGGTTCCACTTATAATCCCCACTTCACACTTGAGGAAACTGCAGTACAGAGAATTTAAGTGCCTTGGAGAGAATTATTCAGCTGGCAAGTCTAGCTTTAACCAAAACAATCTGACCTACAGGCATTCAGAGATAATTGAGACTACTCAGGCGTTCACAACATAGTTGATCATGTAAAACATCACCCCCCACAATGCAACCAGAGCATATGAAATCAGATGAATGTGAAATCAGTTACTACTTACTTCCCAATTTCAAACCTGCTATACACAAATACAAAATCTGCTATAAAATAGAATTGAAAGAGAAAAAGAGTGATTGTCCACAAAACATATGATAAATTAGTAAATTAATGAGTCCATAGTTGTCAATGAATCCTGTTCATTCGCTTTATTAAACACTTAGATATTTAGATAGAAATTTATTTTTCTCTACTTGAAAAAAAAGTCCCTTTTTCTCTCCAGCCACAGAATTAACCCCTTTTTAAATTTCTATTTTAAGAAGTGTGCTTTTTTTCTAAAATAATACAGCTCATACAAGATAATAGATCTAGCAAAAAATATGTACTTCAACTATGTCAATGCTTCATTACCTAAGGAAATATAATTTGTTGTCATTAGAGTTTAAAATTTAATATTTACATTTAAAGGAATTAGAGTGTTTCTTTTAAATATCTTGTTTTAAAAGTGGAACTGAAACCTGATGAGGAAAGTTAAGGACTCCCTTCATTTAAGTTTTTTATGTAACTATAACCTTATAAGCACAAACAATGCTGTTTCATAAGTACTGATTTGGGTGACTCCATTTTGATTACTACAGACTCATAAAAATCTCAAGACTGGGAGGGACCTTGAGAGGTCATTTACAGCTTCACTCTCGGGTGGCACCGTACTTAACTGCCCCTGACAAATGTGCATCTATCCTATTTTTAAAGCCATGCTGCAAAGGAAGTTCATATAAATTAATCACACACATAGCTCTAGAGAATAGAGAGCTCAGAATGGCATTCCTGATTTAACCAAATTATTATTGATTGCATCAGCACTTCCATGCTTTTTTGCTTGTAAATCAGTAGAATCTTCAGGACTCAAAATTCTCATCTACTTCTGAGGATATAAGAAATCACTCCTCACCTGCATTTTTATTAACCAAACCAACTGAGAAGCCAAAGCAACCACGTTATCAGAGAAGGCAAACTGGCAGTAAGTAAACTAGAATCCCTACTTCCAAAAGATATCTTCAAGTGGAAATCAGTTAAGGTCAAGGTAAATATGAATATATATATATATATATATATATATATATATATATAATGCATTCTACTAAATGGATGCAAATACTGATAAAGATTTTCCCTACTTTAACTTTATACGATCCTTCCCTGTGGCCTTGCGTCTATTGCACACATCATTCATTAGATTATGAAAACCATTAATGTCAAGAAGCAGAACAAAATGAATTCACTGAGGGGCCGCTATTAGCATATCAAGCAGCTATTTCTCACTAAATATTCCTGACAGCTCTCATTACGTAGATGATGGATGAGCTTTATAAGTAGTAGTAGTTTCTGAGGAAAATAAAATCTTTAAGCATACTACCACGTGTGGCTGAATAACTAACTAGCAATCATCTTTCAACAGTTTATATTTTTCCCTTTTTAATGGGAAAGTGTTATAAAATTCACAGGTAGGTTAAATGCCTGAGTCAAAATTCATTTAGAAACTGCGAGTCTAATTTATGAACTGAATATTATAAGTAATTTTAGTTAGAGATACGGTGGAGCCAATCATCCAAATGCTCTACAAACATAGGAAATGACAGTAAACTGAGAAAAACAGTTGGAAATCAGAATTTTGGAAGCTGCTGATACTGGAGGGACTTAAAACAAGCAGGGAAACTCAGAACATTGGCTAAAAAGCAAAATTATGATACTACTCCTTATGCTTTCAGTACAGCTTTAAAAAAAACACTGCAAGTCTTTACATAATACGAGTGTGAAGAAATAATCACAATCACAACATTGTTTGCTTTCCTGCTCAGGTGAGAAGGGAGCATTATGAATCCCAAGGGCACGACCATGTAACCCGAAGCATTACATTCTAGAATTGCCTCTAACTCTCTTACCTATGTAACTTTAAAATTACCTACTTATTATTCATAAAAAGACTTACTTTTTTAACCATAGACAATAGTGATTATCATTTTTATAATTTCAATAACATATTTCTCAAAAAATAATATTTAAAGATGTATCTTTTTCATTAGAATAATATTTAATAACTACTTCTAGATAAACTATATATATATTAAAAAGTTAATAGATGTTAATTATCAACACATAGAACTATTTTTAGACTTAGATAAAATAAACTTACATTAGAAGAAAAATAAAATTGACTAATAACATGCAGTCTTATTTTTTACCCTCTTGTCTTGTTTTATTTTATTTTTTGAGGAAATGCATTTTGAGTGCCGTGACAGAAACAGAATCTCCAAAGGACCTCTACTTAACCATTTTGTAGTCAGCATCGGTGTCTTGTATAACGTAGTGCCATCACTAACATAAAAATCTCAACTCTTCCCTTGTCTTGTTGACAAAAACAGCTGGATAACAAAAATTCAGGTTCAAGCTCACAGAGAAAAAGAACACAGTGATAATATATAATATCATATTCACATAAACAACCCTCACCATGAACAAGAGGAAGGTAAAGCCTTTAGGTTTATCAAGCAAATGCAGAACAATAGAGTTTACAAAGGAAAACTGAATTACTTCCGCCAACGGCGTCTTCACACCTCCAGCCCTGCTGTTGTCAGCAGACAATTGGAACACTTCTATTTATTTAATGCTTCACTGCAACGGGACATATAAAGTCACTTCATTTTAGTAAATGTGCAGTGAGTACGAATCTTCATTGTATGAATTCAGTTATTCTAGAAATGCCCATTATATATAAATCTCAGTTGTGGTTTAGCCAGGCTAGTGAAAAATTCAACCAGGGAGACCTAGACTTATTGAGATATAGGAAAAGGGCTTCTGATTTTCAGATTACCGGGTTTACCACCCCCATCTTCCATCTCACATCTGAAATCTGATTTGGAGCCACTTTAAAAGTCTGGATTTCTTTTCAGGTCCTGGGAAACTATAAATAGATACCCAGAGTCCAGCCTCCCCCACAACTAGTGGATGTTCTTCCAAGATAAATGAATGTTACTCCATATGTCTCTATGTAGAAAAAAAAGTTATCCTACAGGCAATGGAGCACGGATCTCAGAAGGCCTTAATTATAAGCAATGGACAAATATGTTCAGGTAAGAAGAAAAAATTTTCTTCTTCTTCAAAATGGGCTCCCAGATTCCATTTGGGGATATTTTCCTGAGAATCTCCAGAAAAGGATATTATTTTTATAAAAAATTGGGTTATAGAGTTAATTTCCTCCCTGATTCCTTTCTATTTCCATTACATGGATTTGTTTGGCTTACACAAAAAAGGGAGGGAAGAAGTTGTCTGTAAGCAAATCACAATCAACTCCTTCTGTATTCACCATCTGTGGTCCAGAGATAGAAATAAATAAGGCCTGGATATGCCATTATGAAACTCACACTTTAGTGCACAAATTCAAATATAAATAACTTGAATACAGGAAAAATGTATACTGAAAAAGTTGCAAATATGCTTAGAAAATAGAAGAAACAAATAAAACCATCTTGAGGAAACATGAGAAAACATAACATCACAAATAAGAAATACGTGCTCTGCTGTTTGCTCTCTCCTCTCCTCTCTCTCTCTCTCTCTCTCTCTCTCTCTCTCTCTCCTGTCATTTCCCCAGGGATGTTCACCATGGATTGGTGTAGCTTCACATCAGGCCCTTTTGAAGTGAGAGGGAGTTAAATGTAGAGTTAATAAAAATATATGATGAAAATACAATTAAGTTTATTTCATAAGAAGTCTTATAATTGTGTTCAAATAAACTACTCATTATCTGAACATTACCTTTCTTATAGATCGTTCCTCATCATAGATCATAAATTTACTTATTCTAATATAGATAGATGATAGATAGATAATAGATGATAGCTCGATAAACACATATATATTTAAAATGAGATTCTGGAGCTCCATTCAAACTTGCATATTTCTAAAAAAGAGGTGTTGAAAATATTTTTTGAATATTGGAAGATTTAAAAAATGGTATGTGTTATCTTTGGGTAGCGGGTTTGTACATAATTTTTCTTTTTTCTTTTGATTTTAAAATAATTTATGACTCACAAGCAACTGTAAAAATAACACAGAATACCTGTGTATCTTCACCCCACTTTTCCCAATGAAGCATGTTATATAACCATAGTACATTTTTCAAAACCAGGAAATTAACACTGACACAAATTATTAATTAAACTGCATAACTTATTCAAATTTTACCAGTTTTTACATGCATACAATTTAAAGGTAATATTAATTTTCTTAAGTTTTCAGGCTTCTACAGTTTTTTATAAAATGTGCATCTAGGTATGTAAGAAGATAGATGTAATGCAAATAAATTATTATCAATTGCCTATTATTTTGCAGAAATGTCTTGACTGGGTTTTCTAAGGTAATGGCATATGTCAAGAATAATCAGGTTTTAGGAAAGATAACCTTCATTTCGATCACTTTTACATTTTCTTCCATATTAATAAGAATATTTAACAGTAATTTCAGGATTTCTACAATGTTAACCATTATATTTAAACACTGTACTGTACTATAAGGCAATTTCAATTACCTAATATCTAAGCAGTTTGAATTAATGTTATTTATTATTTGTGCATGCAAAACAGAAATATCCACATTGTTTGTTTTGATGGTGTGGTCAAATTTGATCATCTTCTTTCAAGGAAACTATGTCTTATATGAACAATAAACCCAGCCAGTGTTATTTTACTATTTGACATTTTGAAGAATTGCCTTTTACTTTGGCTGTGATTTTCTTACAATTTTTATCAGAAACCTTCTCATGAAATGAAATGCTTCATTGTTTTTTCATTCATCAACAAGTGTTAGTAAATGACATGTGAATGACAGCAGAGGAGTTAAAAACATGATTGAGGTGTTATTCCTGCTGTCAAGGAGATCAACTGTGCCCACAGATTTCTGTAACACAAGACAGAACGTGTTAGGAGGAATAAGAGAAATTGACATAGAGTTTAGAGGAGGGGAAGTTACTTCCAGTTAGGAAACAGCACAAGCCCCATGGGACATTGTATCATATTAATGGGTAGAAGCACAAGCCGTTAATGCTGCATAGAAATGTTCTCGTCCTTACTTGCCTTACTGAAATTTAGCTTTTCTCTGGGCTTCATTTCTCTAATCTGTAAAATGGGAATAATTAGTATTTACCCCTTGAGGTTGCCGGGTAGGTAAAAGAAAATATTGCATGTAAGATACTCAGAAAGTGCTGAGCACACACATTTTACCTGACTCAGCTGTGTTAAGCATAATACTGATGGAGAAAAAAAGTGGCACTGCGACTGTTATGATAGAATTTGGTGAACTTTCTGGGCCATCACTATGCCTCTATTATCCTGACCAAGTCCTCTGTAAAATTTGTTGCTCCTTTTTTCCAATATGCATAACTATAAACAAGACATTAAATTAGATTCACTTTGTATAATTAGATCCACAATCTTTCTTTTTCAAATTTCTAAAAAGAAATATTTAAATCTATTTTTATGGCTTTCCTCACAGTGTTCATGTCTTCTTAATGTTTTTCATCGCAATTACGTTTATAGACAACCATGGTTGGTTTGTACCAGGGAAATAGAAGTCTGAGGTCATCAAGATTCCAGAGGTCCTTTTTGGTTTATCATGATTCTGATGAAAAAAAAAAAAAGGTTTGCTATTTGTCAACCTTCCACTTTCCCTCACATTGTTACAGCTAGACATGTGCGTGTCTACAGCCTGGACGGGATCATAGGTCACCATGTTGCAAACATGGCCATACATCTGCCAGAGCAGCAGTCCACTGGAGATTAGGGACTAGGCTCTCCTGAACTGAGTAAAGAAGGACTCTCACTAATACAAGTATTTCTGCTCTGTTTCTTCTCTTGACAACTTGCATGGTACTTATTGAGTGGAAGGAAAAAAGAATTGGTCATGAGAATATTGCTCAATGATAATTCAGGCTGGACCTATTCCAACAACTTGAGTTCAAGCACAAGTGTTTCATCCTCATTCCAGCACCTTAAAGCTCTGACCCCAGAACACTATCCAGGAAAGCTGCTTCGAAAAAGTTATTTTGAGAAAGAAATTTAAAAATGGTATTATTGAGGTTGTAGGTTTGGGGTGAGATAAGAGTGTCTATAAATGTCACCTAAAATAAAAGTTTTTAAAAATATGGACATTTGCTATAAGATACTGTATTTTCTTTGTCTTGATAAAGTTAAAAGGCAACTTAATAAACTCTTTCTACCTGAGCAATTTCAAATTTCCTCAAAACTCTTAAACAATTTCAGAAGCACATGCCTGAGGATCCTTTGCAAGTTTATTGAGCAATTTAATAATAAAACGGAAACAAGGAAAATAAATCAATGGGAAGATTTTAGCCTAAAATATCATCTCAACAGCATTATATCTGCAATATAACCACTCATATGTGGTGGCTTGTTAGCGGCTGCGGTCATAAATCTTAGCGTCCAGCATATTCAAAGGAGATAATACACAGCTGGTAGCTATCTATATACAAATACATGATTTTTTAATCTATGAACTGCATCGCTCTTTGGAACTGATGACTTGACAGCGTCCTCTGTAGATAATTCACTATGCTTAACTTTCACTATGCCTTAGGTAATAATTTCACTCCTTATCTGAGTGACTCTTAGAGTACTGATTGTGTTCGCTCTGCTTCCGGATACCAAACCCTAATGATTTTCCTACCATTATACAGTCATTGTCATACACCCAGCACCACTGATTGCCATCTGAAATTTGAGCCTCCATCTTGTTCTCAAAGCCAACTCAGAGCCTTGACAAGAGGAATAAACCAAATCTAGCACTGGATTCCACGATGCCTCCCATACTAGTTTATCAACTTCAGCAAGCTATCCCAGATCTGCTAGCTGGGTACCCATCTTGCCTTCTGGCACCAATTTCCTTTCTTCCTCTTCTGGACTTTTCCTATTGGTGTCAGTAGACTTCAGTTTTATTTCTTAGCCATAGTGCAATTTTAGTAATTTGTGTGATTGTCATCTATAGGAACCATGTAAAGAAGAGCAGACATAATCTTTGGCATCAGACATACCTAGGTAAGAACTACAAGAAACTACCACTGGCCATGTGACTATGAGCAAATTTCTAAAAATCTGTGAGCCTATTTCCTCGCAGAGCTGCTGTTATGATTAAATTCATCAATATAATGTATTTTTTGTACCTAACCCAGTACCTAAATGTACTATGTGATGCAATAAATAAATAAATAAATAAATAAAACTAGTTTCTTCTCTCTACCTCCTTCTAAAGACAGTGACTTCTCTTATACAAGGCCTGACAATCAAGTTTGCTAACTCATCCTAGAAAAAAGTGCTACATACCTCACTGCTGAATATCAATACAGTCACCTTCAAAGTACTCCCCTTGGGAAGCTATGCACCAACACCAGCACCTAGTCCACCTTTCAAAGCAATTTTGGAACTCTTTTTCAGGAATGGCCATCAGAGCTGTTGTCATATTACTCTTGATGTCCTGAATGTCATTAAAATGTCTTTCTTTCAATATTTCCTTTATCTTTGGGTAAAGAAAGAAGTTATTGGGGGCCAGATCAGGTGAGTAGGGAGGGTGTTCCAATATAGTTACTTGTTAATTGGTTAAAAACTCCCTCACAGTCTGTGCCGTGTAAGCTGGTGCACTGTTGTGATACAAGAGCCATGAATTGTTGGTGAAAAGTTCAGGTAGTTTTTGTTTAACTTTTTCATGTAACCTTTTCAGCACTTCCAAATAGTAAACTTGGTTATCTGTTTGTACAGTGGTACAAATGCATAATGAATAATCCCTCTGATATAAAAAAAAGGTTAGCAACATCATTGCAACAAGGTCCCAAACTTAATTGCAGCTGGATGGCTAGGGCATCACTCTGTATGGTTAAGTATCCTGAATACTGAATGCATGATTTCAGAGTATTTTTCCTTTTTCCCTGGTCAAAGATAAACACAACCAGACACTAAAATTGTAAGGACAGATTTAACCGACAATATACTATTACAATAGGGACAAGTTTTCAGCATGAATTCACTCAACTTTGATGTGTATGGAGGTGATGCAGCCTTTTAAAGAGAGAATGGGGAGGGCTGGCCGAGTGGTGCGATGGTTAAGAACTGGCTTGGGACACCAGAGGGCCCCGGTTCGGATCCCACATGAGGGCCAGTGACACTGCCCTCTACAGCTAAGATGCTGAACAACAGCTCAACCTGGAGCTGGGCTGCCCTGAGTCACCGGCGACGGTGTAGGCTGTAGCCCCCGTGGCAGTGGGTTGCCGTGGGCTACCGTGTGTAGCCAGCAGCCAACATGAGTGGCCAGTAGCCGCAGTGAGCGGCCGTCCAGAAGCCGGCGACTGATCTGCCTCGCCCTGGAAGAGTGCAATGGTGGTGCCAACTTGGGCCAGTGAAGCAACATCCTCCACAACTAGACTGAATAACAAAAGGACAGCAACTTGTCTGTTCCCCTTCTCCCAATTCCCCAGCACTGTTCCCATCCCCCCAATTCCCCAATTAAAAAAAAAATCTTAAAAAAAAAGAGAGAAGGGGGCAATGGGGGTGGGAGGGTTGAGCCGAAGCTCAGTAGAGTCAGGGAAGCAAAAAACTACAAAAAATGGGAAGAAGGAGATGATGGTCGATGTAAAACCCAGTTGGGTTTGTTGACTGGTGCTTATCGAAGTTACGTAGCTTCCCACTCTCCCACACACAGTGGGAGACGAGCCCTATCTTTAGGTGTTAGCTGAAACAAACAGTAAAGTCCTTTGGCAGCCTTGAGTTTTCCTAGGCAGGCTCCTTAAGTGGGGTTAAGATGATCCTACAGATGCAGTTGTAAGCTATCAGAAACTATGTAAATGTTTTCTTTAAGTCTTTCTAGGCCACGGTTGAGGCCTAGTTGAGATAGGACTCAGGGGAGCCTGGCTAGAGTTTGTTCAAGGAGAGAATCTTTGTCACACACATCCCTTGCTTCCTTCTGTTGGCATCCGATATGTTGAAATATACTTCTCCAGCCAGGTTCTCACCCTTCTCATGACATTTCTAACTTCGAAAGAACCCAGAGAGCTTGGAAGTCCCTGAACAGTGTTTCTCCATCGACCTGTGCCTCACATCTTAGCTCCAGTTTTCCTCAACTCTCTCCCACCTTATCAGGTATTTGGTCCTGAGAGCTACATTCCTGCTGCCCTGTGTCACTACAAATATCCACCTAGACTGCCTCATATCATGAGACAGGGAAAACACTCATTCTTTATTTGCTCAGGTCTGCCTGCTTGTGACAGCCAAGTTTGTTTACCAGCAATCAGTACATCTGTAAATTATGTTCACACACACACACACACACACACACACACACACACACACACACACACACCAGGGGTGCCAAAAAATGTATACACAGGACTTGTATTCATCTTTTGTTATCAGTATACTCATATACTGAGTTTTAAAATTTTAATACAGTTCCTTTCTTAGAATGTGTATGCATTTTTTGGCACCCTCTCTCTCTCTCTCTCTCTCTCTCTCTCTCTCTGTGTGTGTGTGTGTGTGTAAAAAAAAAATATATATATATATTTCAATGAATTATGTTTCTATCTTAATTGCAGAACATAAATAAATGATGCTTGCTTGTCACAAGTTTGTCTTAATTTTTAGAGTCTGATATCCCAAAAGAAAATAGGCTCTTATATATATGCAACTCTTTGAATTACAGTGCTTTAATTGTGTCCTTTATTTTTTAAAAGTGCACTCAAAAGCCCATCATGTATTTAGTAGTCATTTTCCCCTCTTTGAAACATCAGTTTAAATTGGGGTTTCCACCAATATATATGTAACATATACATGATTCAATAAATATACAGTGTCTTTTCTAATGCTTTTGAGGTCAAAGAATGTGTTATACAACCAAAGATAGCTCAAAGGTTCTTTTTAGTTTTAGGTGAATCTGGTCAGATCTGATTTCCTCTGTATGTCATTTAAAGGCTTCTCTCTCAAGCTCATCTCTGTAGGGCAGACTCATATCCAACTCCTTGGGTGTTGGTGGATAAACCTCACCCTCCTCTAGGATGCCATTTTAATCCTTTTTAGCTCCATAGCAACTCTCTCCTGTGAGCCTAAGATACCAGATAACTATTATTTACTAAGCTATTAAAATAAAGGATTTTCAGCTTCCTCAGGTGCAGAACTAGAAAGAAGCCTAGAAGCCTGGAAGGCTTACCTGTCTGGCGAAATCCTGCAATCTATCAATTAAGTGCAGAGTGGTTTATGTCAACCGTGCTCAATGGAATCTAATTTCTTATAGTAGCTTCTTAGTGCTATAGTCTCTATCTTCTGGTTTCTTGCTATTAAGTCTATTTGTTGCTGGTTTCCTGTTTCTTCCTCTTGAGTAGTACTATAATTAATGGATGCTATTGTTTCTCAGACCCTCTTGGCTGCCACTTAATCATTTTTACTGTGTATGCTAAAGATAAGAAAGTTTTAGAAATGTCATTAAATTCCTGTAACTCTAACTATAGCAGACAGCTATAAGCAGGTCACAAAGTGTAATAATAGCAGCTGGTAAGAATGATTATGGTAACTGAAGGTAAAAAGCAAATGTCTCTTGAATAAATTTTGCTGGTTTCATAACTAAAAGAATACTCAGAAACTTTAAAGATTCAAGAAAAATTACAACATGGGCACAAATATCATCTAGACAATGGCTTGTCCAGTGGAAGAGAAAATCATGCGTGGGTTCTGTGAAAAATAAAATATTGGGTCGTCAGGAAAGTCATGATGTATTTTTCTATGTTTTTCAAGGCAAAAATGCATCATGACTTTCCCGATGACCCAATAGCTCCCCAAGTGACTCCAGTATGGTCATTCTCCTTCTCTGCCCAGCTTCTTTAGAGAATGGACACACCATGAGAAGGCCACTTTAACTAAGAATGCTTTAAGGCTAACACTTCTCCATAAAGTCTCACCAACCTATACAGCTTTCATGAGCTGTGTTAAGTCTAACCATAAAATATTCCTATTGTGTGACTAGGTCATATGGGAAGGTTCATAAGACAAGAAAAAAGGATCATCTTAGATAACAAATGGACAGTAAATGAGCTCCCTTTTACCATCAAAATAAAAAAGTAAGCATGTTTTAATGGAGATCCTTCAGGAACTAAAGATACCATTTGTTCTAAATAAATAAAACTGAAAAAAATGGTTAGAAACTTCAAAATAATAAAAAGAGAAGGCATTTTGTCTACTGTCACTGGCAGAGTTAAATGATATCCATCAAACGAAAAAAGGAAGTTAGTAAAATATTTCTATTAATTTATTCTGTTTTTAAAATCTTATTACCATCATGATTAAGAAGATGGTTCAAAGCATTTGGAAAAAGTTCACAGTCTTTTTTCTAAGGAATGCTTTCTTGCTGAATACAAATTGAGAATAAATCCTGTCGGACTATCTCTGAATTAAGGGATGATAAAAGTTTTAGCTGGAGAAGAATACAGGTCTAAAGATGCTAATGGCAGGGTTTACCTCTCCTATTCAGCTTCCTTTTATCTTCATAATTTGAAGTTCTAACTACATATTATAATTCTGAAAAATGTAGTTGATTAGATATAATAAGAAATTCTGAGCTAGCAATTAAAGATCTTTATACTAATCATGATGTAAAGAGCTTCTTTTTTTTTTTTTAGATTAAACACTAGAGAATAGAATGCCTTTGTAGTATCTCACTATGCTTATTTGAAAGTATATGAAAACAATAGTTCATAATCCAAGGGTAGAAATAATCTTAGAGAATATGGATCTATAGTCAAAAAGCCTATATTTGAAATCCATTTTTACATCTCACTTACCCCACAGTTCATTGTCACCACACATCTTTCAGTTACAAAACACAAAAAGTAATAACATCTTCTCTCATCAAGATGTAAAACTAGACCAATAAAATACACAAATAAGTAATTGAAATTATGCTCTATCCAAATTCAAAAGAAAACAAGCAAATAAACTGCTGTGATTAGTAGTGCAGGGTACCTGGGGTTAGTAAAACTGCAAAGTTTGAGGGCATAGTCCTCCACAAAGCCTCCTTCACTTCTGACACTAACTGCAGTTTTGATGGGTTCCTAAAACCTCCATCAGTATTCACTAAGAGACTCACAGAACTCACCAAAAGCTATTGTACTGATGGTGGCAGTTTATTACAGGAAAATAATACAGATTAAAATTAGCCAATGAAAGAAGTACAAAGGGTAAAGTCCAGGAAGTTTCCAAGCATAGTGTTTCCAGGGCCCTCTCCTCATGGAATTAGGATGTGTTACTCTCCCAACATCAACGTATGAAAATACACATGGGATATTGTCAACAAGTTCACTCCAGCTATGGTGTCCAGAGTTTCAATTAGGGCATCATTATGTAGGTATGATTGATTGATTGATTGATTGATTGATCGGCCAAATGTTGAACTCAGTCTCCTAACTGACATTGCATGACCCAAAGCTCCTACTCTCGTCTCATTGTTGGTCTATTTGACATTCCAAACCCCCACTTTAAAACTACTGGTTCTGGCCAGTAACCCCTTTCCCCAAGATCTGGGATGGCCAGCCCTACCCTAAACAAAAACACTCCTATCAGGTATGACATAGTTTACCTCCTAGAAATGAAAGGAAAAGGTCAGACCCCTCTTTGGGAAAGACCAAATTCTTTACTACACAGACAGACTGTCCCTTGGCCTTTGTCCAAGGCTCTCTTACGGCAAAATCATTTTGTTTGTCCAGAAACCTACATTTAGAATAGCATCAATATGTGATATAGAGCAATAGTATATTTACAAATATGAGGTGTGATTAAAAAATATGGTGAATGTTCAAATTAATATATATAACAGTAAAAGACACATTGCCATTAATCTTACTCAAAATAATCTCCCTTGCTTCAAACACACTTATCCCATCATTCTTGCCACTCTTAAACAGTTCTGGAAGTCCTCTTTCACGAGTGTCTTTACTTCATTCTCCATCATGACAATGCTTCATGTCACACATCACTTCTGGTATGGTAATTTCTGTCAACTACAAATACTACAGTGTGTCCTCATCCACTTTATTCACTGGATCTGAACCATGTGACTTTTGGCTCTTTCCCAAAGTCAAAATGATTCAGGACATGGAGGCAGCCACGACGGCACAACTAAAGACACTCACAAAAGAGGACTTTCAGAACTTCTGCAGAAAGTGGCAAGAACATGTTTGAAGTGAGAGGGAGTATTCTGAAGGAGATTAATGACAATGTGTCTTTTACTGTAGTAATTTTTTTTTAAATTTAAACATTCACCGATTTTTTTTTAATCACACCTAACATTTGGCCACACTTAACATTTGGAGGAGCCAGTGTAGGAGAAGGATAGTTTAAAGAAATAACTGCTTCATTCTATAAAGTCATTCCCTTGACTTACCCTATTTGTATCTTATGACAAATTTTTGTACAACTCTTTAGCATAGAAATCAGCTGATGGTTAGATAAAACCAGTTCTCCTTCCTCAGGCCACTCATTTTCCATCAGTATTACATTCTGGGGAGGCTTTAACTCAATTTAGCTATACATTTGACCATCAATACCAGTATTATAACCTTACCAACCATGTCAGCGCTACAACACATCACAGTGCAGCAGTAGATGTAACATAAAAAATAAGAATCAAAATGTGTATGTGTGATGTGCCATTGAGTCAGCTCTGACTCCTGGAGACCCTATGAATCAGTGATGTCCACATTATCCTGTCCTCAACAGCCCCGCTCAGTTCCTATAGAGTCATGCCTATGGCTTCTTTTATGGAGTCAATCCTTTTCATATTTGGTTTTCCTTTTTTTCCTGCTGCCTTTTATTTTTTCTAGCATTATTACCTTTTCCTGCCTTCTCATGCTGTGCCCAAAGTAGGACAGCTTCAGCTTTGTCATTTCTACCTCCAGTGATGCTTTAAGATTAATTTGCTGTAAGACTCACCTATTAGACTTTGTGGCAGTCCAGAAATCAAAACATATCCACACATTACTAGAGTCTTACTCAGTCATTAATAATTAGTTCAGTTCACCATCACAGTATATGATGCAAATATCTCCCAGAGCAATGTCACTTAGGTTTGCTATTGATCTTGTCAGGTTATAAAAGCAGGGGTGGTCTTAGCAACATATGACTTTAACCTTTCAGGCATCTGCAATAATTGAGCTAAGAGATGACATTATCTCTTGCTTTGAGCCTTTAGCAAAACATCAATGTAATATTGGACTTCCATCACTGAATAATCCATTTATTCATTCTTTCACACTCAACTACTATTCCTTTTTTCTGTTTATCTTTTAAACTTATCCAAACACATCCACTTTTATGGGTTAAGGAATAGATGAGGAAAGAAATTAAGACAAAGCCTTTATTTTGCTAAGAGAGGGAACTATTTAAGGAGGGCCTACATACAGAGGAAGTATAGACAAATGAGGCAACACGTAAATGTCGTCACTCCCTATTTCCAACTATCAACCACCAAAACAGGTATTTGAGATGGGGTGCACAATTTGGTAGAAACTCTAATAGAGATTTAGGAAATCTGAAAACATCACTTCACCAATATCAGAACAAGTTTGGGCTCCTCAGAGTAGACCAAGGCCACATCCAAGATGGTATTCGTGGAAAAGAATAAGGGTCAGAACAGCTGAAGGAGGTGCCAAATGCAGCCTCACAGAGGTCCCTACTAGAGTGCATGGGGCATGAAATGGCTTCCCATACTATTCGGCTTTTCTCCTATTACTAGTGAACTTGACTATCTTTTCAATATGTTTATTGGCTAATTGGGTGTTCTTATCTGTAAAATTTCTATTTATAACCTTCATCCATTTTTAATTAGGCTGGTCATCTTTTTATTGATTTTTAATAATTTTTTATATAGCATGTCATTTTTTATATATTATAATTATTCTTCTCAGTTTGTTTTATATCTATGAACTATATTGATGGTATATTTTGTTATACAAGGTTTTAATTTTGATGTGTCCAGTTGTAAAATTTATTTTCCATATGATTTCTTCTTCGTGTTTTTGCTTCAGAAATCCATCTATTATCTAGAATTCATTAAAATATTTATGTTTCCTAAAACTTTAAAAGTTGTTTTTCACATTAAGATCCTTAAACCATCTGGAGTTTATTTTTTCTGTATGGAGTGAGATTAGGATTTAATTTTACTTTTACCATATGGAAAGTTAATTGTCTTAATACCATTTATTAAATAATTCATCCTTTACCCACTAATTTTTGATGTCTCATCCATCATATGAATACTTTCTTTTTTGGTATTAAAGTCGTCGTATGATTTTATTTGTTAGTATTGAACATTTACATAACCTTTTCTTTCCTTATATAAATGTTACCTAGACATGATTTCCAAATATAAGTTTTTTTGTATAATTGCTGCATTTGATTGGATACTATTTGTTTAGAATTTTGTATCTATATACATGAGTAAGATTGGTCTATTAAGTTCCTTTTTTGTACTATTCTTATTCTTGTTTTCATATAGAAAATTTATTCTGGCATGCTAAAAGGTTAACCAAAAGGTTTTCAAACAAACAAAACTTTGGATGTTTTAATGTAGTTCAGAATTAAATGCTTCCAAAGAATGTCTCTTTATCCTATATCTATTTCACTCCCTCCATGACCCAATCCATGGTTAATGAAAAACAAACCAAGAAGAAGTAAATACTGTCATTAATATGATAGATTATAAAATGCTAATTTTACTTTACATTATTTGGTATGATTAAAAGACACCATTTTAAAAAATTTATAATATATGTTTTTTGTATTCATACTAATCAATTTATAATTTTATCTTTTCTCCATTCATATAGAAACATAAATGTTTCAACAAATTTATGTTGAACATGATTATTAATGACAATACCTCCAAATGATTTATCTACATTACACAAATTTAACTATATTTTGAAAAAAATCTATTATGAATATTTCTCATATGGTTAAAATTACAAAGTTACAAAGAGCAGGGACTTGATTTAATTATTTCTAAAGAATATAAAATAGTTTAAACCAGTGTACATGTTTTTCTCACCTATAGAGACACAAAGAGAAGGATTCCTTTTAGTACTAGAGAAGATTCTATATGTATAAGTCTTATAAAAATGTTGATAATAGAAATGTTTTCAGAGAAGAAATCATTTGTACCACTGAACTATATATTGCCATTTTTTTCAGTAGCAAACATACTTCTTAATAAAAGCTATAACCAGAGCATAAGCTATGCAAAGGGGTGCAACTTATACAATATGAGGTATTGGTCTGGAGCTATGGAGTCTGAGTATATTAGAGTTTGATTTATTACTAGGTACCAGCTCTGACACATAGCTATGGCTTCAGCAAGTTGCTTAACCTAAACAGTATCCTGCAAGGTCTCTTAGGAGACAGGTAGCAAGCCTTGATCTGGGTCATCCCTTCTGTCATTTTGTTATACTATTAAAAGTTTAATATGCATTAGAATTAGAGAACACAGAACTTGGGAAAGACCTTTAAACTAGTCCAAAATGTGATACATGGGAAGAATGCAACTAAATGATAACAGAGAGCTATGCATGCAGATTATTCTCAAAGATCTCTTTAGAAGATTTTACAATCTTTAGAAGAGCTCCATTTGCCTGAAAAATCAAAGACCAGTAAAGAAAAGAACATCACTGGGCCCGTGTTATCTAAAGTGTGGCATTTCATCACAAGAAAGTGATTCAATTAGTTGATCATCCTATATATTTTCTACAACATTTGGCAATCCTAGAAGATGTTATAGGTCTGAAAGAAGTGTGAATCATTATTATCTTTAAACACTGTACTAGAAAGGCAGCTTTGATTGTTATGGCATCTAACACAGCATTCTTCAAAGCAGCACCTCGGTCAGTTCTACACTGTTTACCGGATATCCTTGTTAACACCACTCCAACTTAGTGAGTTTAATGAGTATAAGTTAGGAAGAAGGCAGATATGGGTAAACCACAAGAAAATTAGCACATGAAGGCTTTTACTCACTGTTATTCACTGATCATTTTGAAGCTTTTATACTAAACTTCAGTGAATAGTAAGATTAGATCCTTTGAAATGTATTTCACAACAAAATTAAACAAAATGATCAATATAAGATGTAGTAAAATCTAAGTGATTTCATATCATCAAAGTATAAAACAAGTTAATTTCTATAGCATCACCAAGTCTATCCAGTACAACTTGTTGAGCTATATTTCAAGATATAAAGAACGTAAAAATGGTCATTTGACCAAAGATACTAAGCTCCATCATTGAATAACATTACCATATCATATCATAATCACTGAATATCCATTTACCACTAGAAAATACAAAGAAGTATAATCTTGGTTTATATAGAATTGAAGCTTACATCCTAATTGCAGATATAAAGTTCATCTACCTAAATGGAAAACTCACAATAAAGTGTATTATATAATTTCCAGATGAGCATTACATATATAAGAAGTATCGCAGAAGTTCAGGGACATGCCATATCATGATGAGCTGCTATTACAAACATTTTTCTGATGATAAATGAAAAATAGTGAGTAGGCTTCAGATAAATGTAACATAGTCTAACTAAAAAGTGAGGAGAGGACCAAAGTGGTGTTAAAACTGTGAAGTGAAATGGATGGCACAAATTTTTCTGAAAAATATCTAGTTGAGGATAACCCATTAGGATTGTCCAAGAACCAAGGATAAGCAAGTGAGTGAGATAGAGGCAATAGCTCTCTTGACATACTCCACTGTATAGAGTTCTTAGCCATTATCTGATGTGTCACTCTGGCTAAGCAACAGTTAGTTATATGTTAGTAGTGTCTACACCCATAGGGAAAGCCCTGGAATGGGTGGGAACCAGAACTACTAGGCCACGGCTTGGGCCACGAATCTGCCAGCTTCCCTGACTTCTGCTGCTTTAAACTGATTTCAATAACTCAATATACTGAAAACCACTTCAAAACTCCCATTTCTATGTTTGAAATGCATAGCGACAGTTTCCTGACAGATTATGTGACACTTTTGCCAACCACGTCTGTAGACCAAAAGCTTTATCCATATGCATTGCAGGAATAGTTATTTAATCTGATGTTTCATTCTCTCTGTGGGTATCAGCGAACAGTACTGGTCAATAAACAAAGAAAGAGATAGTGATGCAAGAAGCTATCACAAAAAGCCAAGCAACCTATCCAGGTAATTGATGCACACATTAAGGTTAGACAGAGAAAATCTCCAGACACAAGCCAAGAAAATAGAAACCAACGAAAACATGAAAGTTTTGAAACACAGATTGTGACACAGAGAATTTCTATGCCAAAGCGATGAGTTGTCATGGCATTTTTGTAGAGTATCAGTGGCCTCAAACAAAGAATGGATTTGAGGCTGGACAATATAAAGCAGAAAGATAATGTGGGTAATTATCAGAAAACAGGCTATAGCTAGATTTCAGAAGACCTCTAGAAAATCTTTCATCATAACGTGATATACATCTAGACGGTCTAGCTGAGACCTTCCACATGCTTCGATCTACCCATTGCCCTTAGTAAAACACCTTGCTGAACCTCACGTTCCTTGTGGCTTTTCCACTTAATGTTCCCTCTGTCTGAAATACTCTGCTCCCAGATTTTTGTGTGGCCACTCCTGCACCTCCTTCAGTGATTTTTTAATTTATTTTTTTATTTTCATTAAAGTTTATTGGGGTGACAATTGTTAGTAAAGTTACATAGGTTTCAGTTGTACAATTCTGTGATACATCATCTATATAACCTATTGTGTGTTTTTTTAAATGTCTACTTAATAGGCCTTTCCTGACAACCTATTTAAAATTTCAATCTCACCCTCGACTGCCAACACTGCTTAATTCCCTCCTTTGCCCTGCAGCACTAATCACTCTTATATATTAAGTAGTTTTTAGAGATGCCTTTGTTTATTTTCTGTGCCCTTCACTAGTTTATAAACTTCATTGATGCAGAGATTGTTGAGGTTTCCTCCACTATTAAATCAGAAGGATCTAAAATAATACTTGTTGACACTCAGAACATGCATAGGTATGACTACCTGTGTGTTAATAAGCACAATTTTCCAAATAGAATCAGTGGCCTCAGTAAAGGCAAAGTGAGGTTTGAAAGCATCAGAAGAAACAAATAATCCGGTTTGGTAAAAAAGTAAAAATAAAAAACATAAGGTATAGAGAGAAATAGGTATACGATGATAATTTATAAAAAGGCCATATATTTTATAAATGATATGATAAGCCTATAAGATAATATTAAAAAGCTGGGATTATACATCAATTAGAATAAAGGAAAAGTCATAGCCAGAGGCTTAAAACCTGAAAAATATTGTGTGGCTAAAATATAGAAAATGGAAAGTGATATACACTAGCATTATACACTAAAATTCAAGAGGAAACAACCCTTGTTTTTTATATACACATATACATACAGAGAAAGATAGATAAATAGAGAGGTGGGGGGAGAGGGAGAGGGAGAAAGAGAGAGAGAGAGAGAGAGAGAGAGAGAGAGAGAGATGAATGTATTTATAAAGTAAAATAAAGAGAGGTAAGGTATTATTGTCCAGAAAAATATAAGTCAAACCTAGGAGCTCAAAAATAATTCCAGAGTTACCATCTCATAACTTTCTTAGGGTATCATGAGTCACCAGAAAAACGTTACTGTTACTTTGAGTCACATTACTTACAACATAAATCTTAACTTGATTTCATAGATCTCCTTGAAGTTTTGAATCTTTTCTAAAAGAAAATTTTAGTATGAACTGAAAATATAACTAGGTAGCAGAGAGCTTAATAGGAATGTCACATATGTGGGATGAACAAGCGTGTGAAAAATGAAGTTAGAGTTAGTAAAATTATACTCTGTTTGAGAGTTTGCTTTTAATTTGAGTAAAGCACCAGTTAATGAGGACAATTAGAAGTCCAAAATGTTAATTTAATGAAAACCTCCAATTACATTCTGTTAGATTTCCCCATTAACAATATCAACTTTTAGCAGTTGTTCTCTTTAGATATCAAAAGAATATCAAAGAAATTAAAATAAAGGGCATGTTTAAACCAATAGAATTAGGGTATATAAAGATTAGCTCAAATTGAGTGAAAATTTATAAGAATTACAGTAAATTTCTGAGAGGAATAGAAAAGCCTGAAAAACAAATGTAAAAAATATACGAGAGTTTGTATTATAATTTCAGCCCATGGTTGATATACTGTAGTTAGTCTAACTCATGATTTAGACTTGTACTATTTAATGTGGATATTTTTACCCCCAAATCTATTAAAGGTGCCCACATTATTATTTAGATTGGATATTGGCAAAACCATATATTAGATGCCCAAACTATCACAAAAGAACCTTGATCTTTGGTCTTTGGTGGTAAATGTTTTAGAACCAAGTCTGGTAGGAGAAATCCTTGATTTACATTTCTCTAATTCTGTGTTACAATTTTGACCACTACTGTGATCAATCACAAGCTTTATATAAAGTCCTGTTTTAAAAAGATTTTAATTATTTAAAATGTTTTTGACAGATAATATTTTCTATATCTGTATTTGTTTTGCTTTTAATGGTAAATATGTGCATTTTATAAATAGTCCTTTTTAATGAATATTTAAACAGTACTGCAATAAATATCCCTGTCTGTTCATCATTTGTTTATGTGCAATGTATGATATTTTAAATGTTTCATGAAATATATACTAGATTTATCAGTGTGTTTCTTACTATCCACAGCCCAAAGCTTTTGCTATAGCAACAAGCTATATAGACAAATTATTACATGATATAAATTTCCTTTCCCAGCCCAGGGAACCTGGAGTGTATGAGCTTCTGATTTCGGTAATCAATCTACCAATCTATTGGCTTGCCAATATTCGTTACATGACACAAGAGCATGAGCTCAGACAATTAGATTTTCTCATTCAGAAAAAAAAAAAATTAAAGACTTTAATTCTTTCATTACATTTTCCATCTATTCTCATCATCACTTCAAATATCTTTCTTATTTTGTTGAATATGTTAGTTATTGCTATTTTAAAGCCCTTGTGTGATTATTTCAGTATCTGGGTCAGCTGCATTTGTTTCCATTGTCTGTTTTTTCTCCTTGGATTTTAAATTGCACATTGAACAGTATATATGAAAAATGTCGAGGCTTTAATGATGTTATGTTCATCCAGTGAGGGTTCACCCTCTCTTTCAATAAGCAGGTAGAATGGAGGTTGATAACCTGCTTCCACCAGGGACTGAGGTGACCTGAGGCTGGGTTGCAGTTTTAATACAGTCCATTAACCTCCTCTCTGTTGCAGATCCCAGGGAATATCCCTTCATGGGTTTTAACAGAGGAGAGCGGGGGCGGGTGTCCA
The DNA here is from genome assembly GCF_001890085.2 of Hipposideros armiger. Classification (NCBI taxonomy): domain Eukaryota; kingdom Metazoa; phylum Chordata; class Mammalia; order Chiroptera; family Hipposideridae; genus Hipposideros; species Hipposideros armiger. The sequence goes on from NW_017732659.1 coordinate 261,049, forward strand.
CAGGACCACTGAACGCTAATCACCGCTGTGAAAACTGTGAAATCTCTGCTCTGATTTTATTCTCTTAAAAGAATGTTGAGCCAATCCCTTAGCTCTCTCTTATTGCAGGGAAACTTGGCCACTTAAATCTCAACTTTGCATCTCTCAAGCCCAACGAGAGTACCAAAAGTTCTACAATTTCTCTGTCTCTGGATAATATCAACTCTTACCCCATTCTGAGAATCAAAAATGCCCTGAGGGAGATACATAAGGGATGCAGAATATCTTCCTCACTGCTGTGCTCAGAATCTGCTACATCAGGATTTTGTCCCCTCAAGACCTAGTTGTTAGAAAGATTATCCATTGCCTTCAACATTTATTTTTCATCTGGATTTCCAAGTTTTCCTCAGTGAAAACATTGGTCTACCACAAACTACTCCATCATAGCTGGAAGCTGAAAGCCCTCCCTCAAGAATTTGTACTAAGAAAAAGCAAGCCAAAAGCAAGCACACAAGCAAACAAGCAGCAAAAAAATCAAATCAGTTAGCAGTGGGTACTAAGACTGTAATGGGAAATTTGAGGCAAAGTTAAGTTTAATACGCTAAGCCAAAGCCATAACAAAAGATAATAATAACACCGTCAAATAATGCAAATCTTATTGAAGCATCCACTGAATTTAGTTCTCTTTGGAAAGTTAATACATATTCAACAATAAAGAGTTCTATAATACAAAAACCATTGTGAGAAATTTAGTTTAGGTTTTTAAGTACCAAAATCATCAGAGATTTCAATATATCCACGTGCTTCACAAATCTCCTAGATCCCTTCTACTACACTGTACCAAATGTGTTTCACAGGGGAGTCCTTTCATTACAGAATTGTGAAAACTTGGACACATAAGTGATACCAGAAAATATTTGATAACATTTGATAAAATACAAGTCTTAATATACAAAATAAACTAAAACCATATAGAGTACATAGAAAAAATGAGTGACTATTAGCAGGAAGCACAAACTGATGCTGTTGAGGTCCTAACAACATCTTACATGCTGGCATGTAGGCCTATGTTGCTTCTACCATTCTTAGATTCCCTTAACAGCCATACCTACATATGGGCCAATAAAAATATTTACAGTGAACACCTCCACCAAAAAACAAACATAAATTGATATAAAGTATAATGTAAAGTACTTTCAATCAGTGTTTTACTTAATAAACATTTCATTCCATTCAAAATTAACCACTAAATTTATATGCTCTATTATTCTGAAAAATGCTTTGTTTCAGTGGACAAATCTCATCCGTGTTCTTCTGCACTGAAAAAATAGTCCTGCCACCAAGTGGTGATCTTGATTATAATAGATACTTCAGATTCAATTCTCATAAACACTGGGCCAACAACTATCAACTTCTGTGAAAGAAAACAAGAAAATTATATATCTAAATAGACTCTCTTTTGACCTGAGAATTTTTCTACTATTCTGCATTCATTTAATATCTTAATGGTATTGTGAGTTATTATGTTATACATGTGTTGACTAGTCTATAAAAAATGAAATTTAAAATAGCTTTTGTGAACAACTAACAATACAAAATTCAAGAATGAAATATCTCATAAAGCTAAGAAAAATGAGGAAATAAAAATCTATATTTTTCATTTTCATTTGTGTTTCATTGGAGAAGAGCCAGTGAAAGGTGATTAAATTGTTTGTGGAGCAAAATTCGAGACAGCATATTGACCTAATATTTATTTTCCTATTGCAAGCCAATGAAATATTATTGTCAAGGTTTCTGCAAATGCATAAACTATTTTTATCCTTCATGGAATGAATAGAGCCTGAAGAGAAGTGGTGAATTTTCAAAATGAGAATGCAAGAGCAAAGAAAAACACTACAGACAAAGTATTTTAGAATAAATAGTGTAGACATCCAGCCGGTAGCCTAAGTATGTCCATTGTGCCAGGTGTAGGACAAAAGACAGTGTGGAACTGTGACAAATGAAATAGCACAAGCTACATCCATATGCATTCAAATCCATTACTTCTGTAGTGCGTGGGCAAAGCAAAACACAGCAAGGCCCAGATTCAGCATGCTGGTGGCTATTTTTCAACTTCCACTTTAGATACTGCCAGCCCCAGAAAGTAGTCAAAAGAAGCAAGGTTGAGAAAGTAGGTCCTTTCTTTTCTTTTGTTAATAGCTCCCTTGTCCCACCCTTCTTTGTACCAAAACCTTCCATTTTTGTGCAACCTCTGAGAGTGCCCTTCTAGTTGCTAGATGGGATGCTGCCAGATTCATGAATCACTTAATAAGGCCAGTTAGATCTTGAAATTTACTTGAATTTTTTTTTTTAAGGGCACTGATGCAAAACAGTACTGGTTCAAAGAGGACACAGGCCATGCAGTCATACACTCCCTGGTTTTATCTGTAGCCTTAGAGGCCAGCTAGAAAGCAACCCCACCTGACATATACTTGCAGTAAATGACAAGGGTATGCCAATGTTTCATTTGTCATTCTTAATCTAATTTTTGTGAAGAGTATACAAGCTGATGCTTCATAATTTTCTCTTTGTAGAACAAGTCATTTCTTTGAAATTCATTCTATTTTAATAGGATATTCTTTACCACCAAGAAGATTTACTTCTGGAAACGTCCTTTCAAAAGAAAATTGTAGACACCCCCAGAAGTGATTAACTGTGAAGAACACATTTTTTGTGTGTATTTATGTAATGACACTTTTTTAGTCCAGTGCAATCTCTATAAATAAATTTCTATTGTCACGACAATGTGAAAATAATGACTGTTTCATTAGACATTTCAAAACTAAGCTTCTGTTTCTTTCATTTAAAACTAAAATGTGTTTCTTTCTAAAAATAGTCCACCAGCCTTCTGTCTAAAAATCCCAGAAGATTCCCTCTGTGAGGCCCTCTGAAGTTAACCCTAAGCTTTGGTCTGACTGAATCCTCACTGTTTTCTCTCTCTTTATATCTTACCTATGCTAATTTCTAGCTGTTTGCCTCCATTGTTCCTACTTATCTCCCAGCCACCTTTCAACATAAATTATCGATGCCTTATTCAAAATTCAGGAGCTGGTGGTGGAGGGGGGAGGGTTCACCAGGATTTCTGTGAACCCCTCAAGGCTGGCTGCAGGAGAAGGGTTCATCTATGAATGGAAATTTGTGACAATCACCCTTAGCAAAGCCATAGGATTTCTAACTACCCTGAATTGTTAAAGTGATATGTAAAAACAGCAGCCTAGACATCCAACCACAATAAAGGAAAATCTTTTCTATCTAGAGAGAACTACGATCACATGTAGTATGTTTAACTAATCTCATGTACCCTTGAGTCTCTATATTACAGGTCTCTAAGACTCTTGATCAAGAATTAGAATCAAGTTGCCTGAAAGAGATTTTTTGCAGATATTCCAGAAATCCAACACTACCACTTCCACATGTCTCTCCCCTCTGTTGTTCCCAGTGACTGGTCAAAATAAGAGACCCTGCAGTCTACTGTCTTCTCACCATTATTATCTGTTTATAGGGCTTTCAACCCCACGTTTTAACTGTTAACATTCAACCCAGAATAAAACCCAGTGTAAAAAAAAAGAATCCAAGTAGTTCCCTCTATTCCAGTGGTTCTCAACCTTTCACAGGGGTCGCCTAAGACCATAGGAAAACACATATTTTCGATGGTCTTAGGAACTGAGACACCGCTCCTCTATCCGTCTCCAGGCCCACACACAGATATGCCCACATACGAGTACCCGGCGACCCCTGTGAAAGGGTCGTTCGACCCCCAAGGGGTCGTGACCCACAGGTTGAGAACCGCTGCTCTATTCCCTTGCTTTAATTGAAACCCAAACTTCAACAAGATCATCTCTTCCCTCATGCTCAGTCTTCTGGGTAGAAGCCGCTCTTTCTCCAGACCTCAGGGCTGCACTGATGAGACAGAATAGGGAGTTGGGCTGCTGGTGAAGGAATGCCAGAAGGCCAGGAGAACAGCTGATCACAAGAATGCCATCACTCTCTCACAGAAGTAGCTGATTATTATCTCCCTTCTAATTGCTCATTCCCTTGCAGTTGTGGAAACCACTGTTCCACATGCACAGTTGATCAAGGTTTGACCACTATAGGACCTTCTTGAGGTGGTGATAATGAGCAGTCTGCCATTTTGCCCCCACAGCAGGCTCAAACATATAT
>NW_017732659.1:267312-270483 GCF_001890085.2 Hipposideros armiger
TAATGCATAAGTGTACAAATGAATGAATGTATAATATGATATTTCTGTTTTCCTTCATGCATAGTGGCACAGAAGCCTTGGAGTATAAAGTCCAGTTATACAAGTCTTTTCTGTTGTTACTACATGATAGAACTATAGGACTAGCAGGACACTATTAGAATTTGAATTAAGAGCTAGAACAAATTACAATGATGAATAGTGCTACTTCTCTGGAGAAAAATACTACCAGAGAAAGCACACTGCTCAGGAGAGAATGGAGAAAGCTTATAAATAGGCTTTGCTTTGTGCTCCTTGGATAGGGTCAGGCATATCTAACTCTAGATATTTAAGGGAGCACAGGAAACAGAACATTAAGCTACGTGTCAGGAGACCCAGCTCTATCCCTAGCTCGGCTGGTGCAAATCTGTGCAACCCTGAGCAAAGTCCCTACCTGGCTTTATTCTCTGGTTCCTCATATGTACAATGAAGGGTCATTACAATTTTCAAAAATTGCACTGATTTCCCGCTAAGTGTTTCTCAGGTGCTTGGGTCACAGCAGGACCAGACAGTCAAAGTCTCAACCTCAATGTGCTTACATTCTAGAGGTGAGGGAGGCAATAATTTAAGAAATAAACAAATAAATAAGCACATACCAAATAGCAATAAATGACATGCAGCAATCGAATGGACTGATAGAATGGAGAGAGCCTCCCCACAGGATAATATTAAATTGAGTGGTCTTTCAACCTCTCTGAGGAAATGCTATTCAAGCTGAGTCCTTTGAGGCCAACAAGAGATAGCCAGCCTCGTGAACATCTGTGGAAAAAAATTTTACCTATGAGAAACAGTTGGTACAAAGTATTTGAGACACTTGTTGCTTCTAAGGTCACTCCTATCTCTCCTATTCTGATTTTACTGTTGTTCGATCATGGCCATTGAAGGTGTGGCATTTCATCAGTGAAGTTAAATAAGAAAATTAATATCACTCTTTGGGATTTCTGTGAATGGCAAACATGACTTTGAAAGGTAATCTATCTGTCTACCTTTAATAATTTGTAAATATTATCTATCCCATCATCCATCCTTATCTCTTTCTCCCAGAACAGTACATTTTAAAAGTCCATCACTACACAATTTAACACTTTGAATTACTTTATATTCCAGGGATCATTTAACATTTGCTTTGAACTCACTTAAAGATGAGTTCAAAGATGATTTAAGCAAAGAACTCTCTTGAAATCATTGGTATTAGGCAAATCAAAACATGACTCAAATGCTAGGAAAATAAATTCTTATCTAATTTGCCTCGCTAAAGGGCCTTAATGAACATTAATCAGTTTTGATGTTAAATTAACAAAGCTAATATTCTTGGAGAGGTTTATATATTCATTAATTTTCCATATTTATTAGCTCTAACTTGATTCTTAGGTGATTATTATACACATTATTAGATTCAAAACAATAACTTTTTGAAATTATGTAGCTCAATGTATTCTTTGCATAATTCACAATACAAGTACATATTATCTCCATTTTAAATATGAAGAAATTAATGCTGAGAAAAAAACAAAGAATTATGCAATGTCTACAGGCAGTTAGGAAGATCAAAGCTTGAAGGCCAGATTTTCCTTCTTCCTTGCTTCTTTTCTTCCTCCCTCCCTCCTTCCTTCCTTCCTTCCTTCCTTCCTTCCTTCCTTCCTTCCTTCCTTCCTTCCTTCCCTTCCACTATGTGTCAGAGGCTGTGTAAGCTACTGGTAGTTTGGTCATGAATAAATCCAATCTCTGTCTTCAAAGAGCTCACAATCAAATAGAGGGGACACAGAAAGACAAACTTCCCCTCAATGTCAACAAGGATGCAGTAGAAGTATATACTGGAGCCCCCATGGGAGGCTTTTCTTACAAGAGTCCACCCTCTTCTTTTCCATAATGCAAAACCAACAGGGATTTGATTATTTAAACATATCACCCACACTGAATTAGATTGTTGAAGTTGGAATCTCTACATCTACTTTACTGAATAGAAATAGCCATGGTCCCTGTAAAAAAAAAAAAAAAGAAGGTCATAGCAGAGGAGCNAAGTTGGCACCATCATTGCACTCTTCCTGGGTGAGGCAGATCAGTCACCAGCTTCTGGATGGCCGCTCACTGCGGCTGCTGGCCACTTATGCTGGATGCTGGCCACACACAGTAGCCCACGGCAACCCACTGCAGCAGGGACTGCAGTCTACACCATCGCAGGCGACTCATGGCAGCCCAGCTCCAGGTTGAGCTGTTTGTTCAGCATCTTAGCTGTAGAGGACAGTGTCACTGGCCCTCATATGTGGGATCCGAACCGGGGCCTTCTGTCATCCCAAACCAGCTCTTAACCACTGTGCCACTCAACCGGCCCTGGAAGTCCTCTTTCATGAGTGTCTTTAGTTGTGATCTCATACCTGCCTCAATATCCTGAATCATTTTGACTTTGGGGAAGAGCCAGGAATTGCACAATGCCAGATCTGATGGATAAGGTGGATAAAGACACACTGTAATATTATTTGACAGAAATTGCTATATGAGAAGTGATGTGTGTCACGGAGTCTTTCCATTGTGATCAAAACATATGGTGAATGCTGCTGCTGAGTGTCATCCAATGGAAAGGCAGGGATCTTCAATATGGAAAACGGAGCATCAAACTTTAGTAACAGTGTGTGACCAGTTTCAACTTGTTTGATGCAGTCAGTCAGGTGTGAGTTACTGTTGAGACAAGATATGTTTTAAAGTGTGCCATAAATCATCCTCCATTATGACAACACTCCGTGTCACACATGACTTCTGGTATGGAAATTTATGTCAAGTAAAATCATTACGGTGTGTCCTCATCCACCTTATTCACTGGATCTGGCACTGTGCAACTTCTGGCTCTTCCCCAAAGTCAAAATGACCATGAAAGAAAATGGTTTGAATTGACTCAGGATATTGAGGCAGCCACATTGGGGCAACTAAAGACACTCATGAAAGAGGACTTCCAGAACTGCTTCAGAAAGTAGCAAGAACAATGGGATAAGTGTGCTTGAAGCGAGGGGGAGTATTTTCAGGGGAATTAACAGCAATGTGTCTTTTACTGTAATAACTTTTTTTTTTAAAGATTTTTATTGGGGAATTGGGAACAGTGCTGGGGAATTGGGGGAAGGGGAACAGACAAGTTACTGTCGT
>NW_017732659.1:273818-283798 GCF_001890085.2 Hipposideros armiger
AGCTTGCTAAGCCTCGGTTTCCTCATCTGTAAAATGGGGATAAAGTCTAGTTATCAGATGATATTAGGACTTTATGTATTAATATTTGTATAATTCTCAGCACAGTTTCAAGTACATCTTAAGTAATCAGTTAAATAACAAGAAGAATATCATTCCTGCCCAGCAGAATTATACCTCACATTCAATCCCTTTTAGTTATAAATAAGGCTACTACCCAAAATGTTTCAAAATAATTTACCTTACATGAAATACTCAGAGCTGCGACATCCATGATTATGAACATTTTCTTTATAGTTAACGCTACTTTCCCCCTGTATCGTTAAATATCACATTACCCTAGAGATCTTTAAATAACTAGTCCCAAACTAACCAGTTATTATAGGCCAATCGTTTTATTACTCATCAGCCTATCCAACCTAGAGCCCCGGAAGGCCTCAGAACAAATCAGGATGATGGTGAGCTCATTCTGACACTTGTCATTCCCCTCATTAGTCTCTTCCTTAGGTTTTCTGTTTGCTCTGAGGTAAATGGAAGCAGTACAGAGTTTTAGACATCAAGTAAAGGATGGGTAGATTTCATTCATGAACTGAGTTCGCCTGGCCATTCATTGTATTATTATAACCACTTACAATTGTAATTCCAATTAAAATGATACCTGATAGGCTTCTCTGGGAAATGTCTTAGTCAGAGAAGTGAAGTTCTCCACTAAATGAATGAAACCATCTAATTACCTTGGTTTTAGGTGGGGAAAGCAGCCAGAACATTCATCAAAACAATCCGTATTTCTCTTCCACCCAATTCCATAGTGCTGGAAATTGCAGCATATGAAAGCGGAGAGGGAGAAAGGCAGCGCAAGTCAGAACCACATTTTGCAGTGACCATCTGGCTATTTTAACCCCCTGTCTGTGGCACATTCGCATGAAAGTCAGCCGAAGTTAAGCATAAGCCAACAGAAAATCATCTGCACTAACCAAAATGAAAGACTCTCCCTGGGAATTTTTTAAAGCTTCCAAGAACAAGCCGAGCCAAAACGAATGCAGTCAGTATTTCAGTTCCGAAAAGATGGCACTAGTTTGTTAATAACTACCGCCTTTCCTCTTGACAGCTGTTTAAAGGCACCAAGTTTGGATCCGCTCAGATTTGAAAGTATTGGACTCTGTATTTTTTGGAGTTACAAGCACTCCTTCCTTCTAGAGGTTTAAAGAAAATGAGAAACATAATGAGAAATCAACATCGCTTCCCAATCCCCTGGTATGTTCAATATTTGCTCCCACATAGCATTTTCAAATGCCTACTTTGCATTTGGGCTTCCCTCTGCCAGAGTCTTATCAAGAGAAGTCCCAGAGCACTTACTATTCATCTGCTCTGTGTGCCCTGCAGACTTCTTTAATTGAAGTGCAGTTTGCACACTTTGGTAGAACTCCACCAGGACCAAACCTGTGCAGAGGAAATTGAGGACCAGCCTCCCCAGAAAGTCATAGGCTTTATATTTCATTGGCAGCCTCTGCAGAAAGTGCTGCCAAAGGGTAAGAACACTCTACCTACGAATCTTTTAGCTCCATGGGGTTCAGTTTTTGTTCAATTGTAAGCAACGTACATCTGTTTAAGCAGAGGAGGATAGTATCTTATCCACTTCTATATCTATGTATATCTATTCTTATCCATGTCTATGAGCAATATAGATGGATGATAAGATCACACAGAAAAAGAAACAAGCAGAAAAAGATCAGGTAATTTTTATTTATTTATTTTTTAATTATCGGGAATCTTTAAATGTCTTAGGATTTTCTTAAAGGGCAAATACTGAAGGATACCATCATCTAAAGAAAATCCCCTCTTTATGTTTGACTATTAATTGTTTGGTGCTCTCTCTCTCTCTCTCTGTCCATATATATCTATATCTATATCTATATCTATATCTATATCTATATCTATATATATAAACTTTAGAAAGCTAAAACATCAGAAGTGCTTTTCCATTTGTTTAGCGACTAAACTTCCTCCCATGCAACATATGTTTATTTAAACTATTTCCAGCTACACATTTACAATGTGTTTGTAAAATTAGTTTAGAGACTTTAATTGGGCATTGGGGATTAGCTGTGCTATTCCCAAATCTCCTTACCAAAAATACATGAGAACAGTGAGTGGTTTATTTATAACCTTGCTACTTTGGGCCATTAATTGTGCCATCATTATGTTTAATTAATTAATTGTGTCCTCATATTTTTAATATCTCAAAATAAAACTTTAATTTATAGCCTGGTTTGTTCATGTTTTATAAAGTAGCCTACAACAATTTTAAGTTAAATACAATACATCCAGCTGCTAAATTTGGAACAGAAAAGAATAGGACAGTTCCCCAAAAAGCTGCATTAAAAATGCAAATAGAATTTATAATTTTTCTGTTCATTGCCTATGAAAAGAATTAACAATATTATTTGTCTTCCATGTAAAGATACACAATATTATATTACCTTGCTTAATTATATTTACCTTGCTTAATTAAGGGAAAAATAAAATTAAGAAAACAAGAATATTTCCAATAGGAAAAATATTCTTCGTCATTATTCCTATAACTATGAATCTGTGTCACTTCTATGTGTATTAAGGCAGAAGTAGATAATAATATCTTGTCATTTCCAACATTGTATGAAAGAATTTTTGTAATGGGTGTTTAGCATGTGATAATAATTAACACACAATTAATTATTAATTAATTAAATAAAAGAAGGCTGACAAATTGAATCCTACTCTCCTCACAGCCTGGAGGTGTGAGTTGAGCCCAGAGAGCAACTGTGTTCATGCTCAGCCATGACACTAGAAGAAAACATGCTAAATCAACTCGCTTCTAAAGGGATATTCCTCTGCAGCCTACACATGTAGACTAGCCCTTAAAATACACTGGGTCCTTGTTTTTCTCTAAATCAGGGTTTTCATGAAGTAATTCTGATAACCTCTCCTGATTTAGGCAAGCTTGCGTCAGCTTACCTTGGAAGATGCGGGTGACTGAGGCATGACCCAAAAGGCATTTGGTCATAGCTTTAGCCTTACTGCCCAATTTCTGTTTGTTGAAGGAGGGAAAGTCCAACATTAAAACAGATGTATTAAACTACTGACCAAGAAGATATCCTTACCATTCCTCTCAGCTTGGTTAAATTTTAGACAGGTTTCTTCCTCACTCCCTTTTTGTAGAGTATTTAACTTGAGAAAACTTCCAATGGTAAATTATGTCTCTGCCCTTTTGAAATGTAAGTCTTCTTACAACCCAGAAATGTCTTTCTTGAGGTCCTGGAAGCCATCTCTTTGAAATGTAATCATAGAAGGAGAGAGCACCCTTATCTCCCAGTTTCTGTGGCAGGGTAGGAGCCCAACTTCAATAAGCAACAATTAGTAAATGCAGATGGCCTAACCCTAATGTTTTCTAGTACTTTTCCAGGAGCTCAGAATTTAAAAATCCTTGTGCCATTTGTTCTAGCAGAGTTGAGTTCAGTCTCTCTTCCCTATTGCAATAATCTCTCTCCCCTACTGAAATATTCTTGAATAAAATCTTCCTTGACTGTTTAGCTGATCTGGTGCAATTTTTCTTTTACAGTACTCAGGTTTTTTTTTGTTGTTGTTGTTTTTTGTTTTTTCCTCAGCAAGAGTGAGACAGATGCTCAAACCTAATTACTAGCAACTAGCCATTCACTGCATGAACAGCTTAAAAAAGAAAAATAAACTTTTATTTTACAAAAGGAAAAATATTCTGGTTACTGCTGAAATGTTTTTATGGCTTTATGATGAGGAAGTTAGCTTGGTATTGTTCCAACCTCTTTAACTTGAATATATCCACATAGAAAACAATCCAATGTTACCTTTTAACCTATTGAGTCTGTGCTACTAGCTCTCAAGTTTTGGGTTTGGTTTTGTTTTGCTTTGTTTTGTTTTGTTTTACCCCCTCATCCTCCTCCTTCACCTCAAGACACTATTCTATCCCTCAGTTCTTAATGAACAATTCTGATTGATTCTTACTGAGGATGAAAGTACCAGTGAGAAAAGAGTCTGAATGAAGATATGAGAAAACGATTTGTCAATTATCTCTTTAATGATTCCCTAGTGGTGCCAATTTCCTCCAGTCCTGTAAACCCAAGCGGCAAAGATAAAAGTACATTCCTGCTGATTAAGTCTACTGTGATATGAAGAATGCATCTCATTGGGGCTGATGGCAAAAGGTTAACAAGGAAATGATTAACTTACATACAAAAGCTCCTTCCTCTTCCTGTGACTTCAAAGTCTTCAACACAGAAGGAAAAGGCTGTGCCAGGGAAGAAGACACTTATGACTTTCCTACAGAAATTCTAATATTTTTTGTTTCAATTTACTAACGCTGTGCCCTCTTAATTTTATGAACTTTCAAAGTCAACTAAATTGAGAGCAAAATATGTAACTAGGTAACTGCTTCCATAAATCAAGGAATGAAAAGTAGCCACAATAAATTAAACAAAATAATAAAAAATGCTCTCAAATCATTTTCCTATTAAATATGATACATGTGTGTGGGTTAATATTAGTTTCATGCCCTATGAGCTCAAAGCCTTACTTACAAGACTTGCACTGGAATAATGAATTATGTATATATCACATGCATTCCCTCAACTATTTCAAACCGTGTTGTGCATGTGTGCATATATGTATAGTCTACAAGTAAGTGAAGCCATGCAGATGAACTAATCAATGCCATGAAATATTCTTTAGAGCAGAAGAGAGCTGGTATTGATTCAAGTTTATTTTTATAGCACAGGAGAAATTCCACATAAATCAAATTGTCCAGCATTAATGAATATACACTTAAATAGTGTAAGAAAGATGATTTATGCTCCTTTCAGTAAAAAAAGTATATTTTACTTAATTAATTTTAAGAGTAATTATTTCATTAAAAAAAACTGTCTTAATCAGACATATTAGTATATAAAGAGCCTAAAAATCTCAAATGTCATGAGAGGTAGGTACTCTCGTAAATGTAATGTAAGGGGGCAAAGCTGTATAATTCAATTAGAAGTATTATTCCAGTGGTAAACTGGAAGACTGTAGCTCTCCCAGGACATTCACACTCCTTTTTAAAACCATCTCCTGGCCTTCACAAGTCTGCTGCCTAGATATGTTCTCTTGTCTCCAAGTATGCAGCCCCTGAAATATTGGGTTCCCCTGCTTTCTGGATATGAAATGTAATATTTTTATAACTTAAACATACTTAGAATATAAAAGCCCATCCTATTTGTAATAGTCACACATCAGGTCAATGAGTTGTATGTGAAGTGTAAATTAATTTGGAAACAGAAGTATAAACTAATAGGACATTAATTATATTGATAATTTCTCTTCATCCCTTTCCTTACTCTCCCATTCTTGACGCACATGTGGACTAATGCCAGTGGACTTATCTTCCCCTATTACTTCTGAATTCTTTCATTTGGATGTATTTTCTGGGGGATAATTACCACAAAATATCTTAACGAATTCATGATGGATATCTTAGCAATAGATTTTACTTCCAGGTCCTGTCATTTGAAATGTTTGATATTAGATGACTGGTTTGATCTTTAGTGTGTTACAAAAACTTTCACCCAAGTTCAAATCATTATTTGCAAAAGTGCTCGAAGCGTTGGGGCTTCAAGATGGAAAGGACGCAAGCCTAATGAGTCCTTTTGGGGTTTACAGGAGCAATCAAAAACGGAAGAAACAAGAGGCAGTAAACTGATTGATGGTCCTTGTATACTGCTACCTACAGTAAACCCATGAGGAATTCACCAATGTACATTCTTTTGAATCTGTAGGAGGCTTTCGATGACTGTGAATTTTATGTGATGTGCTGTAGCAAGCAGTCCCGGAATAGTAATTAACAAACAGCAATGATTATATGTAAATTGCATTTATACAAAATTAAGTATTTTGCACTGCTTCTGACAATAGACTGATTTAGTTACTACTATAATGTAATAATAGAACAGATTTTGTTCTCACTAAAACTAGTTTTTCTTCCTAGATAACATTTTATATATTTTGCCACATGCCAACTTTTATCTCCCAAAGCAGTTATGTCAGACCCTCCCCCAATGCCCTCCTAAACAAGAATTAAAAGTCTAAAAGTCTCTGGGTAGTTTATAGCAGGGAATAGCAGCCACGTTCCCAGTGAACAGACTGCTCAATGAAAAGCAGCTACTATTTTCAAAATGTGTCTTGATCAATTTAGGACTTCGGGTCCTGGGAGCCCAGATTCATGCCCATTTGGCAGTGCTGAGAGAAACACACTTAAATATCAGATGTGCAGCAGAGCTAACATTGTCACATGGGAACTAGGCAGTCGCTCACTCCTTATTTCCACCACTCAACAAGTATAACGCATTTCCCAATCTTGCTGTCCAAAACACAGGAAGAGTGGCAAGGAAGGAGACAAGATGGTAATGCAAGTAAGAGCTAATAAAAGAACCAAATGACTCACAAGCAATCTGGCAAGCAGTGATCAAGCCTGCCGTGCCTCCAGTTCACTACTCCAAAGGCAAAAAGGCCTTTATCTTTCCCTAAACAGAAAATGCTCCAATGAGGTTTCTATCCCTGAAAGCTTGCAGGTATTACCACAAAAATTGCCCCTTATCTGTCTTTAGAGTGTAAATGGAGGAGATTAGTGTAATCCTGTATAATTTCCAAACTTTATTCTTGCAAATATTCTGTATTGTTGCATTTGTATTAAAAATAATCTATTTCTCGTTTTTTCAAACAGTTAAATTATTATGCGAACAGTCTCAGGTATAAAATTTTATTTATAAATAAGGTGATAACTGCAATCCACAATTTAACATATGAAATATTTATCTTTTGCATTTTATGGTAACATACGCTTAAGAAAAAAATAGATGCTGCTCTCATTTTCTTACTGTTTGTGGATATGACATTTGGTAGCAGATTTTAAGCATTTGCTTTCAATGTAAGCAGTGTGGGTTGCTGTCAGGGTACAGAGATTGAAAAGAAAGACCCTTTTCCTTGAAATTCTTCTGTAAAAGATTTGATACTGTTTTAAAGTTTATCTTTAAGAGTATATATATATATATATATGCAAAAAAGCATACACAGTACAAAATCCTACAACTATTCAGTAAAGATATACAGACTGGAGTAAACTTGAACTACTTGTCCTATATTACAAACTGAGACTGAAAATAAGAGTATAGATTTAAATATTTTTATCAACTGAGATATAGACTTTTCTGAGTTAAGACAAAGCACTTTCCATTTCTCAGTTGCTTATTTAAAATCAAGCAAAATATTTTCTACCCATCATAAGTGCTTTCTAGCTTTTGATACATATAATACATTAAAGATATTAGAGAAAAATCTTAATTCACAAATAGTCCTATGAATTTGAACCTCATATATATACTTTATTGAAAGACAAAAACATTTTCTTCCTACCTTTTTTCTTTCAAAAAATATTTACTAGGCTGCTGTATGTGCCAGGCACTGTTCAAGTCTCTCGAAAGACTTCAGTGAATCCATGATGTCTGCCCTTGAGGGGTCTTACAATCTAGTCAATAAATGAATACTTCATGAATACCACCCGCATGACCCTGAGCAAGTCACTTAACCTCTCTGTACTTCAGTTCCCTCGCCTGCAGAAACAGGATATTAATAGCATCTAACCCATAGCGTTTCAGTAAGTATATATTGAGTTAATATGTATAAAGTGCCCTGCACAGAGTAAGTCCAAGAGTATAAACATTGATTTTTGTCATTTCTTTTTAACTTGTGTCAGTGTATAGAAAGAAAAAATGTGAACTCGAACCCTATGAAACTGACATTTTGTAGGCAATGGCATACAGTTCACCTTATAATTTAAGACAATGGCTCTAATCTAATGGCTACATGTTAGAATTATTTGAGGGAACTTTTAAAGCAACCAGTTCCAGGGCCTGCCCCCTCCGCTACCTCAGATCTATTAAGTCACAATTCGTAGGTGAGATGCTGGGTCATTAAAAAAAAAAAAAAATTACCATGTGATTCCAATGGCAGCCAGAGATGAGAATCACAGTCTATTTTTTCAAACATATTTTATCTCACAGAAAGTAGTGAGAAAATCAAAACAATATAATGTCAAAGGAAGCAGAAAGAAAGAAGAAGTGGTTGATGGTGCTAAATGCTGCAGAGAACTCATATAAAAGTGAAATTACCTTATAATATTGAGGGAGGCGTATTCATTTGGGTGTTCCTTGAGTTAATGGCTATCTCCCCTGGGAAATATAGCTACTTTGTTTTTGCTCCTGTCCCATTTCTAGCTGATACTCAGAAGTGGCCCAGAGCATAGGATTTAGGTAGTCAGTTGTGAGAAATGTTAATGGGGAAAAAGAAAAAAAGAAAAATATTTTTGATTCACCTTCTCCCATCCCTATAGTAGAGCATAAATAACAAATTCAAAATTAAAATTTTTTAATAGGAAATACAATATATTAAAGTTTTTCCTAAGATTTTTCTGTGTACCACATCTGAAAGTACAAAATAAAGAGACAACATATTTTCAAAATTCAGAAACAGAATAGTTGTGCTGTAATCTAAAAGTTATCCTACAGCAAGAATGTGAGCAGCTACTAGTCCTTGAGAAAGGCTGGAAGTTGGCTACTTCAACGTTTTGAGTTACCTAATGGAAATGTGGGTTTTACAGTATACTGGCTCATTTTAAGGAAATCCTTAGAACGTAACCTGTTCATCATCAATAATAGGGAATCTTTATCTGAGCTTTGTAATGGGTGAATCAACCTGGGAAGAGGTCCTCAAGATACCTCATAAACCCCAGTCCCGAGTCATCTACTCTTAAACATTTTAAACATGAATCTAATTTTTTAAAAGTAAACTTATAATATCTGTGAATGATGAGGAAAGTTTGGAAGGAGTATAATTTGTATGATAGAATAAAGATTTAAATAGAGCTTGACAGATGTGAATAACAGCCTACATCTAAGAGCATAAAATGAAATAATAAAATAATTGCTGATCGGATCTCTTTGATTGGGCTAAAAGCCTGTTCTTCATGCTCATATAGCACCTTGTGCAGATTTGAATTTCAGACACCATGCTAAAATAATATATTCTATGATAAAATCCCACAGTATTTTGAAATTATACTTTTATTAGCTATTTCTCCAGAACAATATATGCCTATTCACTCCTACATCTTAGGTCATCTAGCAGAGTGCCTAGTACAAAGGGTTTTTGTGGAGCTGAACACAAATATAACTTAATATACTATGACAACAACAAGGAACAATTTAAATAGAATAAAAAGGTGGCATGAGTAACTTAGAAAAAGTGTAAAATGGACATGATGGAAGGGGTATGAAGCTGCCCTCAAATATTTGAGATATTGTCATTTAGAAGAGGGCATAGAACCATTCTTTATGATGACAATGTAGTAGAATTAGTTAATGTGTAGTATTTACAAGGCCATAGATAAGAACCTTACATAAGACATTTTTTAAAAAACGTAAAAAATGAAAATAATGGCAATTTATGTTTTTAGTTTTTCTGCCAAGATTTTTTCCAATAATAATTGGTTGGCCACTTATTCCGGAAGAATAAGGCATTCATTCCTCCTTTAGGCATTTGGCTTTCTTTGCCTTGGGTTGAGTTGTTGTGCTTTAGGACACAAAACCCAGTGCCACGGCTGCCCTTTAAGAAGGCCCCCATTTATTGAGAAAACAACAAGTTAATTAGGCGTTAAAATTAATCTTGGGACAAAGCCTCAATCTTCCATAAAGAAAACAACTTAGAAAGGTAATGGCCTCTTGAGAAATCAGAGAAAAAAATCCTTTCCCTGACTCTGTAATTTGGAAAACTGAGGTAGATAATCTTGCATTTCTTTGAAACCCTGTTCTAGTTCCATACACCTCCAGAGTTACTATGCACTGGAAAAGTTAGACTACTGACCTTGAAATCAGTTGGAGTTTTGAAGA
>NW_017732659.1:284165-285889 GCF_001890085.2 Hipposideros armiger
ATCTAATGATAATTCTTACATGGGAGACAATGACAAAAACATATATATATACATACTCTTATTTTTTATTCTTGAATGAATGTTTTTGCTATTGATAATGGTCATTTGTTTTTAATGAGTATTATAAAATATGATGTATTCTGATTTCTAAAATATTAAAATGTAGAACAATGTATCTTAGAATTTATTTCTTTATATAAGAAATATCTTTTTGGTCATTTGTTTAATTTTAGGCTTAAACAACATATTTGACTAAAAACATCAACCAAAAATTGAAATTAAAAAAACTTGGGGTTTTTGTATATATACATTTAACAAACAAGTAAATGGATAAAAGAACATACAGAAAGGCAGTTGAGATCAATTTGAAATTTTCTAAATTTAAGAAGAAACCCTAAAAAGATTACACAAGTCACTAAACCCGCATATGCTAAGGACATATTTCTATTTGAATTTGATTAAAATATTTAAAATAAAAATATTGTCCCTTCTATAATGAAATAAGTTTTTATATGCACTCAGATGGCAATTGCCATGTAGCTCTTTAAGCCTCCTTAGATTGTTATAGCACATACATGTAAACTAGCTCCTTGAGATGTATGTCTTTTGAAATCGCAACTAAACTTCTGACACTGGATCAGAAAGACAGGTACTCTGATGCAGTAATTAACTAAATTTTCAGATATGTCTGACATAGTTCTCCACAATACTCCAACAGAAGAAATCTGGGAATTCTTTAAAATATCTTGGGGACAGGCGCGAATACTTAATAAAGATGTGTTAAATATCCCATTTATTGTGACCCCTTATTATTTGTGGCTTAACTTTCATCATAAACATGGAAGATGATTTCATAAGCTCTGTTTCTCTTGGTGCATTGATATTTTTAACTCATGTCAGTTTATTTTTTCAGATTTGTATTCTAACTCTTAGCATTGTCCTGTTTTTTGTAAGCAATTACTGTGTATCTGGGGGCAATGTATCCATTGCTGCAGGAAAGACAGGAAGAAAAACCTGCCAGAACATCACCAAAAACCCAGCAAAAAGTTAAAAGATTTATGCATAAAAACATCAAACATAGTCACTATTGTGCTGAAGAAAAAAGAAAGAGAAAAAAAGAGTAAAATTGCAGAGTTTAAGAATGAAGGAGTGATAGTAAAAGGAGAGAAATACAATAAGAAATGAAAGAATCAGAAAAATAGAGGTTCTGAATAAATGAAAATGAAAATGAATAATTAAAAATACCTGTAGGACAAAGCACATTTCATGATAACTAATCATAATTTTCAAATTAATAATTATATATGAGGTTTATAATTAGACTAGGCATATTACATAAGTCGGGCTCTGTATTCCTGTGCTTTTTGTTAATGCCCAATTATGATGCAAAGTAAGTAAATAATAGGGCATTCAATATCCAATATGATGTATATCAATGTAGTAAATGGAGACACATATGTCAACTATTTTAAATTACCACCTAATGAGTACTGTAGAGTATACAAGTGATTAAGAAAAAGCAAAATTTACTTTAATAGATTAACAGTGACTCTAGATGTTATATGACTAAAAAAGTAAAATCAGCTATTTAGTGTCATTCATATGATAAAGGAAAGGAGAATTATAGGATCACATAAACATTTAATGCAAAAAGTTAAAATACATATGAAAACATATCAATAAAAGATATCAGTAAAGCAATATCCATTTTCAAAATGCTTTAG
>NW_017732659.1:291424-292332 GCF_001890085.2 Hipposideros armiger
CATTAAATATTTTATTTTGGACACTTTTATTTTCATGTGTTATTCTTCTCTTTAGCGTAGTTCTTACCTTCAGATTAATAGTTAATATAGGATTGTCTTTTCACCCTGATTTATGCTCTATCCCTTCCATGCATTGCTGATGCTAATACATCACACCAGCCCATCCCCCATTGGGCGTTATCTCTTAGGGTTCCAGGATTGCTTTGTAAATGCATAAATCAATGGGCTCACTAATACATAGCTAACTTGATAAGTCAAGTTAGGATCTTAGTTTGTGAGATCCTGCTGACCCAAAAAAGCAAACTTACAGTAATCTCCCATATCCTCCTCTTCCAAACACCACATCTATCTGCTGCCCATAGGAGCACAACAAAAGAGTTGGGATGAAAGACTTTGTTGATTGCCTTTGAGAAGCTTCTTTGACATTCTATGATCAGATCATGTGCTTCTTAGGGTTCATATGTGTAGAATTCTAAATTATATAAATGTTATATATCATAGGGAAACACACATTTTTTTATTTTTACCATACCAATTCCCTAAATCACAGTGGTTATAACCAGTCTCAAGACAGCAGGCACCTAGACCTTCTCTTTGGTTGTCATTGTTTTTTTTCCATTTAATACAGAAGAAAGGGTATTGTGTAGTTTAGAGTCAATCAAGGTTAGTTGACCTTTAAGAATGACACATTGCCAAACGCCTGTCGGAATATGGGAGAGAGGACAAATTTAACAAGAGGTCTATTTTATAAGTTGAGCACCCACAGAGCTTACTTCAAGTCTAACTTAAGCCCCCAAACATTATTCAAATACATGTCCCACAGGTTTTTAAATGGAAATAGACTATTTGAATAAAATTGAAGAGATATTTATATCTTACTGCCAAATTCACAGTAATATATATATATA
>NW_017731481.1:0-1130 GCF_001890085.2 Hipposideros armiger
AATAATTCACATAACACTTCAGTAAATCAAATGACTGTCATCCCACATAAGGAAGCCATAAGCTTACTTAACAACAAGAATAACAATTTCCTCCAAATACAGCCTGGTGAGTGAGTGACAGAATCTCTAGATGGATCAGGTCAATGATTATTCAAAGACTCAAGAGGGAAACAAATTTAGACAATGGGACTTGTGGCTTTGTTAATAAGCATCACTGCACCATATGTCAATGAAACATTGTTAATCTTGGTTCATTTTCAAAAGGGCTTTTTTACTTTGAAAAAAAATTGGATATAAATATAAAATTCAGCAGGTGTGCATAGATGACAAATGCCAGGTTTACTTTTTAGGAACAAAATAGTCACATGGTTTTTTGATTGTGAAAAATGTTCGCGCTTAATTACATGAGATTCAACTCCTTCACTTGATAGCGACCGTATTTTCTCTGGAATTGTAATTTGCACGCGTAGTCTGTGAGAATCTGAAAGGTGCAAAATATTTTGTTAGAGCAACACCCATCATCTCATAGCTTCCTTCATTATTTCCTCATCTAATTCATGATGTGTTATATGCCACCTCTTATTTTTACTAACTTTTTAAATACCTTCAATCCACAGTCTCTCTAGAATAACAAGTCTTTGTAAAGAGAACAGGTATATTGCTTTGGGATTATTCACCTGTGGGCAGATTGTGTTAATCCTGAGGCAAGAAGACCAAGCACTGTCAGTGCAGATAAACTCTGATCCTTTTGACCTTCCAACTACAGCGCTCAGAGGTAACAAATGCAGAGTGGTATACGAAACACTGATCCTGAGGCATCCACTCAAGTCATGCATGGCATCTCCTATCTTTTCAATGGTCCCAAGATGAGTGGGAAAGCGCCCTTGCGTCCAATGCGGATACTGGTTAGAGAAGGTGGCAACGTGGGAGTGGGCTAAGCTTCCAGAGTTGGAGCCCCCACAAGAAAGCACTTTTCCAGGGCTATCCAGCCTCTCAGAGGGAAACCCAGAGGAGCGCTGACATTCCCGACAGGTCAGAGGAGGGGTTTTTGTACTTACTATACTCTGTTTGGAGCCCGATGAGCCCGATGAGCAGGAGCAGAAGGCACAGCATGGCTTGACGTCCGGGAT
>NW_017731481.1:3710-4813 GCF_001890085.2 Hipposideros armiger
CATCAAATAAATCAGAAAATGTTATTTATGCTCTATTTTTTTAAAGAGATAGTGTGGTGTTGTGGATATTTCTTCCTTTAATGTTTTTTAGAATTTAGAAATGAAGTGATATGGACTTAGAATTTTCTTTGTGAGAGAGTTTTTTTTCTTACTTGTGAACCTAATTTTTAAAAAAGTATTCAGATATTCTTTTTCTCCTTTTGTTAGAGAAACTTAGGTTTCCGATGGAATTTATATATTTCTTCTGAGATGTTAGACTTATTGGCTAAAGTTGTTCATAATACCCTTCTCTCCTTTATCATCCTTTTGAGCTCTGTGGAATCTGTAGATATAGTTTTGTTTGTTTGTTTTTTCATTCTCAAAGTTGATAATTTTGTGATTTTTCTCTTCATTCATGATCACTCATTCTTGGAGTTTATTATTTTTATTAACATTTAAAAGAACTAAGTTTGGAATATTTTAAATGTTTTTCTATTATATGTTTATTTTCTATTTCATTGAGTTTTGCTTTTGTGTTCATTTATTTTTTTCTAGTTAAAGTGTAATTTGTTTTTTTCTAGCTACAAAGAGTGGAAATTTTTCTTACTCATTTTAAAACTGTCTAACATATGCATTTAAAACTATAAATTTCATCTAATTTATCACTAAATTGATATGTATTGTATTTAATAGATAATATTTTGATATACCTTATTTCTATTAATATTCAAGAGACAATATTTTCTTTTTTTTAATGCAAACATTTATTTTCTATGTAACAATATAGTCTATATAGTGTAAGTATTTTCTGTTGTATATTACAGGCTCTGTGCTAAGCACTTTCATATTCTACTTCATTTAATCCCACAGCAACCTTGTGCACTATTGATGTAGGCTATTTCATGTGCTGGGGTCATGGTTTTGTGGAACTGAATTATGGAGACATGGAACAGAGAGGTAAAGATGCAGAAAAGGAGTTTATTAGAAATAAAAATAGGGCTGGTCGAGTGGCATGTTGGTTAAGAGTTCACTTGGGAGCACAAGCTGTGAGCAGCAGGGCTGCCAGTTCAGATCCCACACGGGCCAGTGACACTGCCCTCTACAGCTAAGATGGTGAACAACAG
>NW_017731481.1:4834-10360 GCF_001890085.2 Hipposideros armiger
ATAGAAATTTTCACAGGAAAAACAAGCTGAGGGAGTTCATTACCACAAGACCTGCCTTTCAAGCTGATATAAAAGGATAATAACATGTTTTTAGTAACATGAAAACATAAAATTATAAAACTCACTGGTAACAGTAAGTACACAGTCAAATTCAGAATATTCAACTACTGTAATGGCGGTATGTAAGTCACTTAACTGTAGGATAAAAGTTAAAAGACAAAGTTAATGTACAATATAACAACATGTAAATTGTGACATCAAAAACATAAAATGGGAAGGGGGTAGATTTTTTTGTACATGATTGAAGTTATCAGGTTAAAATAGACCTTTATTACTATAAGATTTTTTGTGTAAGCCTCATGGTAACCATAAACCAAAAATGTCTAGTATATACAAAAGATAAAAAGGAATCAAAGCACACACTAAAAAAAAAAATCATCAATGACAAAAGAAGACCACACAAGAGGAAGAAAGGAAAAAATGAACTACATAATAGCCAGAAAACAATGAAAAAAATCACCAGTGAAGCTGTCTGGCCTTAGAATTTTGTTTGTTGAGAGGTTTCTGATTACTGATTCAATCTCCTTACTAGTGATAGTCTGTTCAGATTTTCTATTTCTTCATGATTCAATCTTGGTAGGTTGTATGTTTCCAGGATTTTTATCTATTTCTTCTTGGTTGTCAAATTAATTGCTATATAATTGTTCATAGTAGTCTCTTATAATCCTTTGTGTTTCTGTAGTATGTTATAATGTCTCCTCTTTCATTTCTGATCTCATATATGTGAGTCCTCTCTCATTTTTTTTGTGTGTGAATCTAGCTAAAGTTTTGTTGATTTTATTTATCTTTTTGAANTACAAGTCATATGTATACATTTTTTGGCATATATATGTAATATATATGTTATATATATGTAATATATATGTAATGTTACTATATATAAAATATATATATATATAAATATGCCTTCAGATGTAGAAGCAAGAATAACACTATATTGCCTGAATCTGGGTTCTACTTTTCCCACAAGGCACACTATAGGATATATTATATATTATTTTCAAGTTACTTTGTGATCCTATAACCCTAGTCACCCCTTTGAACTATAAGTCTCTGTGACTGATGTTTTGCTGCAGAGAAACACTTCAAAAGGAAGGCAGACTGAGCTTGGAGATAGTCCTTGGGGTTTTGGACTCCTTGACTCCCAGACATGGATGCCTTGTACACTACTTTTAAAAAGAAGTTATTTACTTTCTATTGGACTCTTATTGAAACTCAGTTGACCAATCAGGAGAGCTTGATATCCTCATACTGGGTGAGTCAACTTGGGCTCAATAGCTAAACAGCTATGCTTGTGAAGTTAAAATGTCATATTCAGAAACTCAGCTGGCCTGGCCACAGCACATCTTAGTAAGGCTAAGCTGAATCATAATGATGTCCACCACGCTGTTTCAACCTCATCCACCTTTCTTAGTTAAGAATGTATGTTTACTTTGGTTCTTACAGTTTAACAGATTGGTAATTAGAAATTATCTTTTGTATTCCAGGAGGTGGCACTGTAGCTCAAGTTTGTAGTTTCTCCTACCAGAGCTGGCTCTCAAGGATGCACTCAGAAGCATGTGCAAGGAGCTGCCGTCAGAGTGGGAGGAGGTTTGGGCTTCTTAGCACCTGGGGCTTTGGGGATGCCCACAGGCCTGGTGGAAGGATCCTCAATTGGGGCACTCCCAGAAGTCTGTGGGCAGACCTCCTGCTGAAATCCCAAAGCAGACACAGGAAACCTGTTTCTTCAGTGCCCATTGATAGTCCTGTCTGCCTCCCACTCTTTCTTCTGTCTCCCACAGTCACAGAGTTATGGATGCTGCTGGAGAGAAACAGGTACCTTCAGCTACAGCTGGGAAGCCAGGTGGTCCTTCACCACTTCTGCTTTCCACATTCTCTGCCAGGAGAGGTTGCCTCTGATGAGAACAAAACCCCTGTGTCCTGCAGTATCGACCTGGGAAGGGAGACCAACTTGGAGACTCCACCTCTTCTGCCTCAGAATTCATCTCTGTCCCACTCAGATGGCACTGAAATCCCACTCAGATTTCTCTCTCAGGCAGGCTAAATCTCCATGAGTTCTCTATCAGCTGTGGGCGTCTGCCCAGATTTGTACTCTCAGGGTTCCTTTTTTTCTAGTTGGTGTGAGTGGGGGTGGAGCAGGCTCACTAACTCCCTTAGATCAAAAGCTCCCACTGAGGTCCTATCTGCTTACATTTGGATGCACAGGTGGGCAGAAACCTCCTGGGTGTCCTGGTATAATGTGCAGAGGCGTTTATGTTTGGTTATTGATGTCCAAATTAGTTGTAAATCAAAGGGGAGAGAAACAAACTTGATGCTGGTAATACCATGATGCTGACACCACTATCAATTAGTTTTTATAAGTATAACTGAACTGTGAAAATAGAACCAAGGGAAAAAAGTAGAATGTTACCATCACCCTTAGAATACTACTGTTATACTCATTTCTAATCTTGTATACTCAGAAGTAACCATTATTTGACTTTTATCTCTATATATTAGTTTATCTTATATTGTTACTTTAATGATGTGATCAAAGTGTATCTTTTTTGCATGGTATCTTTTGCTCAACATTTATTTATTAATTTACTTATTTATGGACATTTGGGTAGTTTCCAGTGGAGAGCTAGCACAGATTATGACACTATGAACATTCTAAGTCATGTCTTTTGATGAATATATACTTCCATTTCTGTTGGGAATATACAAAAGAATAAAATTGATGGGTTATGGGATATGTATCAGTTAGCTATCACAACAATAATACTAAAAAATAGACAAAACTCAGGAACAATCATCAATGTTTTATGTCTAGTGTCTGTGACCATGGATTGAGTGGGATAGATCTAATTCAGGCTGCAGACCTCTGGATAAGCCAGGGCAGCTTTGTTTCTAATGCCTTATATCATAAGGGTTCAACATTGGAGACATAGCAGCTGCCCAAGTTAGATTCTTCTCATAGAGATAGTAAAAGTGTAAGAGGTGCAACTATGAAAGCACATTTTAAAACTCTGACAAGGTCACAACAGTAACATCCCAGTAGTGAAAGCAAGTTTCATGGCAGAACCCAAAGTTAATGATCAAGGAAGTATACCCAAATCACCAAGAGGCCATAGAAAAAAGCAGTGAAGATTTTGAGGTAATAATTTGATCTAAAATTGTATGCATTTGATAGAAGAATGATGTCAGCAAGATGGCAGAATACACGTTTTTACTGTCATCCCCATAGAACATCAATTTTGACAATCACCCATAGTTGAGAGTACCTTTATGGTAGTACAGGAGTCCAGCTGCAAAGTTCTATCACATTGTTAGAGCAACAAAATCTGAGAATAGATGCATAGAAGAGGGTAAGAAGAACAGCTTCACTTTAGGCACATGACCCCTCAAATTCAGAATTCACAATACTCAACTACTATAATGGTGGTGTGCAAATCACTTAACTCTAAGACAAAGATTAAAAACCAATTTGTCAAGGAAGCACAGATCAGTGCCAAGAGAGACTCCATGGGCTAATAATTTCTCCCATGAAAGAGAGAATGTGTGAGTGAAAAACTTAACTCCCCATCACAGTGGATACTGCCTAAGGGGAGCACTTCTTTCTCATCCCACCCAGGGTACTGAGGTTATCTATGTGCCTGAAGGGTTGGGAGAAGCTGAGAGCCCAGCAACCAGGGCACAGAACTCATCAATGGGATGAGGATCTTACTAACCACTTTATGGACTCCATTAGAAAGCCCACCCTCTAGCCACTGGAGACACCTTACCTGTGGACTTACTCAACAAATCCACAGGTTGTACAAAACTCCATGCACCTCACTTAGCCCACTCCCATGGCCAACTCCTGCTCCTGCTCCCATGGATGATGACTGCTAGTCTTCGCAGACGATTACAGAGAATACATACAAAGTGGGTCTAGCTATGGAGGATTGGGAGAAGGCACACAAACTTGGGCATTTCCGCGCACCAACATAGGGAAAATAAATAAGAGGCTCTCAGCACTCTGCCTCGCTTTGCAGGATTGAGACAAAGCATACAATCTAACAATTCCCCCCTTCAGAGAGAACAAGAAGGGTGAAATAGGCACATCCATAGAAAAGATCTGAAACCCCCAGAATCCCAAGCCAGATAGACTAGTAAACGTATTACTCCCCTAAAGCCAGTCAGTAAAGACTGGGGAAGGTGGCTCCTTCTTTAAATGGGAAGAGAGCAATGCAAGACTTCAAAGAATATGAAAAATCAAGGAAACACAACACTAACAAAGAAAACAATAATTTCTAGTAACTGTCCCCAAAGAAATGAGNTTTTTTTTAGCTGTTTCTAAGTATTTTTTGTTACTCGTTTTATTAAATATACAACACAAACATTATGTTCAACCTTTTTAACCATTTAAAGGAAAGCAGTAAAACACTGCTTGCTAAACAGTGCTGTTCTTTTTTTTATTGTGAAATAAACATTTTTTAAAATTAGTTTCAGCTGTACAACACAGTGCAATAGTTATACTTTCTGCCCCTCAAAGTGACAATCACCCTCCCCCAATTCTCCGCCTCACCCCCCCCATATCATACATATCTATTACAATTCCCTTGACTCCACTCCCACACTATACTCCACATCCCGTGACTATATATATATATTCAGCTATAGTTGACATACAATATTATACAACATCAGCTTCAGGTGTACAGTGCAGTGATCTACCCCACCCATGAAGTGGTCTCCCTAACAAGACATGAGACCATCTGACACCCTACAAAATATTTACAACATTATTAATTATATTCCTGAACTGTCTTTCATATCCCTGTGGCAATATTGTAGTTACCTATTTATGCTGTCTAATCCCTTTCCCTTCTCCCTTCACCATGCACTTTTTTAATGTTTGAGTTCTTTTAATATGATGATTATAAGACCCAAACGTGTTGTAAGTAGCAATAATTTTTTCCTCGGCATATATTAAACATTGAATGACTATAACACCATCTGCTTTTACATTTTACTGTTAAAACTTGGTTCATTTATAGTTGTAGCTATTAAAAACCATAATAGGCTATTTTATTTCTTGTACTTGTCAGTTGATGAGCATCTATAGTGAATTATCATTGGGTATATTACTAGAGTGAAGTTGCCTGATTACAGAGTATGCTTTGGTAGATACTTCCAAAAAGTTTTCCAAGATTGTTTTACTAATTTGTACTCCCACCAGGTGTATATGAGAATTACACTCTACATCAATGCCTACATATGGGTTTTGTTTTGTTTTGTTTTTTAATTTCCTTTTATTCATTTTGGTGGATCTGTAGATGTCCTGCATTTTGGTTTTTTGGTTTTTGTTTGTTTGTTTGTTTGTTTTTAAAGATTTTATTGGGGAAATTGGGGGAGGGGAACAGACAAGTTGCTGTTGTTTTGTTCTTCAGTCTGGTTGTGGAGGATGTTGCTTCACTGGCCCAAGTTGGCACCATCATTGCG
>NW_017731481.1:10919-28510 GCF_001890085.2 Hipposideros armiger
TGAGGATCAGTTGAGAATGTATTTCAGAATTATGGAAGGTGTTTAAATTTGAAGGAGTTAAAAAGGGGATAAAAGTAGGATAATTAAGTATTATTGTTTCTGCAGCCAAATGTAGAATAGATTTAGTTAAGTAGCTGGATAAGAAGAGCCAAAGAAAGTTTTATCAAGCCACATTTCTGGAAAAAAAAATCAATCCTCAGAGATTTTTCCAGGGCAGAATTATCTAAAACTTCATTACATGCTTGTGTTTTGACTCACCCATAAATAATTTCAGGTACAAAGAATGAAAAACCATCAGAATAACTACACATTTAAAAATTCTCAACATTTTATTGGTATTTTTGGCTTCCGGGTAGATATGATAGGTCAACATTTTTTTTCTATTTGTTCATTTTTCCTTGGAGCTGGTTTCAACAGTATTAGCTTTATGAATCATTCATCTTAAAGAAGCTGAGCCACTGTTTGCTTTTTGCTGTATAATTTTCGTTTCTGTTTCCCTTACCTTTATTATGAAAAGAACATATTCTTGTAAAACGGCATCTTTAAAATAAAAGCCATAATGCAATCAGGAAGAACAGTTTAGGAACTATTCTAGAATACAGTCACGAGGCCATGTGTTATTAAAACTTTCCAACAAGCTGATGACAAAACTGTACTGTCTCTTAATGTGCTGAACACCAACTCCTCCTTGCTCCTTTTGATTGCTTCTGCCTCAGTAAGATAGAAATAACGCTGCAAGTGTCCATAGACCCACATTCACCCTGAAAACCTTTACCAAAGGCAGTCTTAACATGCATTTTGAAAGAAATATTTTTGAAGTACCTTATCCTTTCTTTCAACATTTAACATATTACAAAGTCTTCAAATCTGAAGGACTGTTGCCTCCTCAGCCCCTATCAGTCAGATATACTACAGATGCATAACAATCTTCCTAAAAATGACTTACTAGCGATATGGGGAAGAAACACTGTATCATGGTGAAAAACAATAAACGACTGGGTAAGAAAAATGGGGAGGTGGAGAGGTGCTTCTTTGTAAATGTTTCATGTGTTTCCATTTTTTTCTTCTTCAGAGTCACTGATCAATAGTTCAGTGTATCACACGTTGTATTTCATGGCTGCTGAAACAAGACACTAATATGTTCAAAAATCTTGACAGGTTAAAAGAAACCCAACGACAATAGTAACTAAGTGATAGTTTAAGACGTTAGCCTTCACAACCTTACAAGTGAGAACAGAACTCGGAACACAGGATTAAGTGAGGGAAGAGAAGAACAGGCTGAGGGAGCAGGCACATTGTGAGAGTACATACACTCTGTCTCTGAGCTTCCTGACCCGTGTGTGCCACTGGTTGGATGGCGAGACACTGATTTCTCAGCCCTCTGCTTAGCCAAGGAAGCTTGGAGTGGCAGAAATACAAGGTCACACACTGCAGTCTTTTCCAGGGCTCCTTGAAGGGAGACCCAAGTGTGGTCAGGTTTACCGGTGGGCCTACGGTTCTTTCAGGTGGGATCCAGAATAGTCGCATCTGGGCCTCTACATCAGCAGCCAGCTGCAAAGTACGCAGCTGCCCGTCATGGACAAGGAACCCATAGGCCCAGTAGAGTTCATCTTCCAAATGCCCACAGAGCTGGGCTCACAGCCCAAGGTGCAACTTGTTGGGGTGAAGGTGGTTAGGGGCTCCTAGCAGGCACAGCTCCAGGCACTGTAACCCCAAATCTCTATTTTACATATACCAGATAAGTGCTTTGTGACTGATGTGCTCTTATTAGCTGCCTAGCTAGTTTTCTGTGACCGTTTTGCCATGCGTGTTCTACAAACTGGAGCTTCATTGTCAGTTTCAAATACTTGATATGCAAAAGACAGTTTGCATTTGAACTCTGTTTGCATTGTTATAAAATAAAATTTGACATACTTGTCAATAAAACAAAAAAAAAGCCTATTAAAGTCTTTAAATACAACTTTAACTCTTGCAAATGCTGAATGGTCATTAAAAAAATGGGTTCAAGATTTATAAAAAAGACTTTAGCCTTGGGAAAAATTCATTATTTTAATTCAAAGTTTTAAAAGTTCCCATAAAATAAAAATGTTCTCTTCTAGTCACCTATTTTCATGGTTTTTGTTATTTCAGTTAGGTCCTTTCTGATTTTCCCTATGGCAGTAAACAAAAGATGTTCTCTGTGATAAAGATTTGATATGGAATATAAAATTTTAGTTTCATCATATGATGAACAGTGATGCTTTTGCATTTTATTGTTTATTGAATTACAAAGAAAGAAAGTAAAAATGAAACTGTTCCAAAAGTGGAAGTAATTTCTTACTGCCTACATGACAAGTTGCCCATGGCAACCTCTCTAATAAATAGATGTGAAACTTCTCTCACTGAGGAGAACCAGAGGAGGTGACTGCAAGAATGGTGCATGAGGCATCTCCTGTGGAAAGTCCTTGGAAAATCTGTGAAGAACACCGTATAGATGAAGATGTGGGCTTTGCTCTGCCAAATCCACTGGTAAGAGAGGGCACTGAATTATGGCAAAAATATTTTCTCATCATTACTTAGCTGGATAAATTTACCTCTATTGAAAAAACGTGGTTCAGTAATTTCTACTGCACAAATGGATAGAGCATGCCAAAATTGGAGACAAAGTTTTAATAAATGGGTCTCATTTGATTTTCTTAAAATTTTTGTACCTAGAAATTTAGGTGCACTTCTTACTTTCTTACGCAGATACAGACAGTGATGAAATAAAGAAACTATGGACATATTTTGGTTTAATACAATTGCATTTTTAGAGGGCATTTTGAAAAAAACCAAAGTAATAAATAACCTATTAGTCAAAGGAATCCGCTTTCTTGGCAGATGCACTTTAATTGTGCCAAGCATATATTTGTAGTTTGATTAGTTTTTGAGATGGGACATCTAACAACTGTGTTATATTAATATTGTTTATTGTTACTAAGCATAAGATTCAAGGGAGTCTGAACTACCTTTTATTTATTATTTTTTTGTAAGCTTTGTCTACAAAGTGCAAGGCAGGCAATGTTTGCCTTAACAACTACATTTCCTTAATTTGTCTTCCAAAGAATGACATGACAACCATCTTATCATCAATATTTTAATTATCAAACATTTATATAGCATTTTTAAGCAAGTTACAAATGTTAACTTTTCCATCTTCACAACCATCCTAAAAGGTATGTATGTTATTAACCTCAGTTTCCTAATGAGGAATGTAAACTACACAGAATTTAAGTAATTATCCAAACTCATACAACTAGCCATAGCAGAGATAGGATGTGAGCCTAACCAGTCTGGCTCCAGAGTCCGTGACCTTAAAATCATTATATTGTGCTGCCTTCTCTTAAGAGATCACTAAACATGTTTCCCTCCCTACCGACCACTCAGGATTAACAAGATACATGAGATTCCAGGAAAGTATTTATAGGAACCAGTTACATGTTATAGCAACAATGTATAACAATATATCTCTATTTGTTTGTGGCTCAGAGTCCACACTCTAGAAAGCACCTCCAAAAGCAGCAAATATGTTTTTAGTAAGAGATTCCAATCTTCCTGTACTTAGAAATAACATCCTGTGATACAGGCAAATCTAAAAAAATGCTTCCTCCTAATCCAATTCTTCTCTTCAAATCACAAAGTTAATTTAAGAATATGAAGTATAGGTTTTAATTTTATTGCAAAAAACACATAAGTCAGACTTATTTCCCTTCCATACAAGCATACACAATTGCTATGATTGGTTTGTGCCAGGGATGTACTTATCAATGGTAAAATTAAAACAAAGAAAATCTTTTTCAGAAATACAAAATCTCATATTGGTTTTTTGTACCCTTAAGGAGTCGGTTCTCTTAAAAAATAAAAGAATTATGGAGACCTCTAGATCAGGTTTCAAGGGTAAGAGCACAGCATTTGTGTGGAATTCAAAGTAAACAAGGAAAGTGACTAGTGATTACACTGCTTGGATATTTGTTGCTAAAAATCCGCTCTTACAGATTAAGACTGGCCAATTATCTGCAGTCCCTGACATGCTTGAATTTTATAGTACATTTGTCTTCTTATTTTATAGCTTATTTATAATATTAACTTTGCTTTGCAGCTTAAAACCTCATCCATGTTGATTTGAGTTAATCTCTTAATTCATACTCCACCCTCATAGGTCAGCATTGATGACAACAAGGGCATGTCTGGAAATAGCTTAATAAAGGAGAGATAGGGTGAGGAAACCTGGGGATTCGTTCAGGGATCTGACTCTCATTTTAGGGTGTTTCCTAGGTCTTTTGTTTGCATTCTTTCCCTTGAGATAAGATTATAAATGTGACTCTTGTATTTGGATTTTATTTGCACTTACTGGTCAAAAAATAAGTCTATAGTGGAACCAAAGTGGGAAATCAACGTGTGTATATAAGGCATTTCCTACGTGCCCAGTACTTGTGCCAGGTCCTGTAGGAAATGTAGGATTAACAGCATGATAAAACCCTTGCCATCAGGTAGTAATATATAGAAAGAGCATGGGTTGTTGAAAGTTGGAAACATGTTTGAATAACAATAAACTATATATACAAAACAGGTTAGTAAACTCTCTAACCCTTGTTTTCTTTATTTATGACATGGAGATAACAATCAACTCTTTGGGTCATTACAATAATTAAATGAGAAATTATTGAGCAAAGTGTCTAGTCTACTACTGACACTTAATAAATCTCATTTTTCTTCCATTTAAAGAGACTTAAAATCTAGCCAAAAAGAAAAAAATAATAGTATATAACAATATATTACTTAGCAATGTAAAATGGTATAACCCATAGGATTCATAATTGGAGATATGAAAATAGACTGCAGCTGTCAGGAAGATTTTAGTGGAAACTTTGAGGTGACTTTTGAAAAAGAGGCAGATGAAAGTGCTTGAGGAGCGAGGAAAAGGAAGAGAGCAGAGAAGGTATTGAGCTCTGAATGTGCAGGTGGCAGTGCATGGGCTTGTGTTGCTAGACAGGTGTGTGTCAGGGCAGTATTGCACAGAACTGCCTTAGAGGCAAGATGAATAGTTACTGAGCTATTTACAGTAACTCCCTAGTAAAAAAAAGTCCTATTTCTTTTTTTCAAGGAGGAACTACCTCATCCTTTTGATGCCTGGATTTCCATTGCTAAAAATCTGACTGCCCTGATTGAGAATGGTGAACTACGTGCAGAAGTTGAGAAGGTTTGAATAAGCATTACATTTGTCTACTTCATTATAACTCCTTCACATTTTTAATTTGGTTTTGAAGTTATAATGTCACCCACATTGATTTGAATCAACCTCTCCATTTGTTCTCAGTTACCAATGTTCAGCATTGATGACCTCCAAGGACACAAGTCCCAGCGCCTTGCACATCTGGTCCTGGGGTATATCACCATGGCATATGTGTGGGATCGGGGTGACGGAGATGTCCGTAAGGTTTGGAGATTTTCTAATATTTCTTATGATACCTGACAGATTTAGATCCAATTACATTTAATGTTTAAAAAATCTAAAACTATTATAATT
Source organism: Hipposideros armiger (assembly GCF_001890085.2). Taxonomy (NCBI): domain Eukaryota; kingdom Metazoa; phylum Chordata; class Mammalia; order Chiroptera; family Hipposideridae; genus Hipposideros; species Hipposideros armiger. The sequence goes on from NW_017731481.1 coordinate 16,465, forward strand.
GCATTTTGTGAAACTTGGGTAACAAGAAAAAAGGAAAAGAAAACATCATTCACTGACTTAATGTGTCAACTGTGATCATTATTGGATTTTAGGCTTTTACTGATATAACACAGTTGCTCCATTCTATGCATATATACAGGTATATTCTGCTTCTTTCACTCAAATTATATTGTAAGCATTTTTAGTTAATACAAAATCATCCTAGTCATCATTTGAAATAACTTTATAATTTTTCATTGAGTTCCTGAACTTTATTTATTCAACCCACTATTGATAAATTCTTTGTTTTTAATGTTATACCATTGCAAATGACACTACAATCAATATATTTAAATATGAAACATTTTTCTCTATTTATGACTTTTGGGAGATATGAACATTTTATGGCTATTCTTAGTTAAAGCTAAAATGCTATCTTACATCTGTCAACATAGAAGAATATATTGGTTTCACTCTACTGTCATCAACAGTAGATAACTTTAGATTTAAAATGATATAATCTCGTATTTTATCTGGAAACCCTAATCACAGGAGACCAATATAGACCATAATACCTGATCTTTAAATCACAAAGGAATAAAATAGATTCCAGAAACACCTTCTGCTATTGAGTAAAAGGTTTTTCTTTTATGACAATGGGAATTTGTATTTTCTTTTCTTTTTTTTTTCTCTTTCCACACCCTGTTTAAAGATAGAACAACATATGTAGTCCAACTATGTGATGAGTCATCCACCCCCTGATACTTAGAGAAGAGGAAACAGTTGTTTTATATAAACATGGGAATCCCTTATACTTCCTTATAATCATCAAACTGCCTAGATTCTGTGATAACAAAAAAAAAAGTTTAAGGGTAGTTCTAGTCTTACTATAAGTAGCTTAAAATTTAGCTAAGCACATCATCTCACTAGACTTGCTAGAATCTGAGTCTAGCAAAATACATAGGCATAGTATATAAAAAGAACAACAATAATGCAGCATCAATACTAAAGGGCAGCATATGCTCGGTACAGCATCCAGAGGAAATAAATAGCAGTTGACTTGATCATGAAATGCTTCAAGAAAGAATTGGGACTTGAATTAGTTTTTGAAAGATTGATAGAGCTTATGCAAAGAGAAGGGAATCTGACAAGAGACAGAAGACTAGCAGAAAATGTGGAGATTTTTTTTTGTACATGGCATAATCAAAAGATAATAAAGTTACTAGACTGTAGATCACAAGTATAAAAGAAAACAGAAATCTATTTTTGTAATCTATCTAGTTTTTGTATGCCATATCTATATCTATATCTATATCTATATCTATACCTATCTCTCTCTCTCTCTCTCTCTCTCTATATATATATATATATATATATATATATAGAGAGAGAGAGAGAGAGAGAGAGAGAGAGAATAAATATTTAAGAGGAAATTGTAGGAAAGAGAAAATAAATGGATAAAAATAAGATATATCAATATAAGATACATTTTGCTTGAGAATGGGCAAGAAATTAGCATCTGAGTTTCTTCGCAGCTGCTCAAGTGTATAATAGATTAAGCTGTGTTTGAATATTTCCTTTCTTTTTCCTAAGTCATTTCAAATTAATTATTCAATTAAATTTCTTCCCTTTTTGTTTCCCTTGACCTTTTCTGTAATTCATTTTATTTTGAAATTTTATTTTGAAATATGTGGAAATCATTTGCCAAGCAGAATGTTTCAACCCCCAGTGGCATGAGGTCTTCAAAGGGAAGTACACATCCAAGTGTTAACTTTAATAGTCAATGATTCTATTCTAATATTTTTGTTCTCTTGGTTAAACAATCTTCACTAGGTATATTAAGCTAATCTGAAGCCTACTAATCATGGGCGTTATATAACTCCCATGATTTCCTCAGAACTGTGGAGTGGGTCCCCTAGTCACACCATCTCTTACTTTGAAGTCCCACTACCCACTTACCCCAGAAGGGGTACATATTCCTATCTATTGCCTGATTAGATACATATATTTCAACCATAGCCTGCTGATGATAATAAGCATGACCTTAATACATAGGACCCACCATCTGTCTATAAACCAAATGTAGTTAGATGAGAAGTCAGGCAGATAAACAAAACATCAGCTTTATGACTAATAGAGCAGTGGAAGAATGTAGGGGGAATATGTGGCAACCATGGTCCTGCTGAGTGCACTTACACATTATAGATTGCCCCATGGAGGAAATGTGGTCAAACACTGAGCAGAATTCTATGAGTAACAATTTCAGGAAAAGAATTGAGAAGAAAAGAACACTGAGCTTCAGTTTCACTTGCAAACTCAATTAGCTCAGCCTCTAAACTTCCTCTGAGGAAGGGTGAGTGAAAGAGTTGAGATAAGCCAAGAGTGTCACTCCAGTTGATATATTCTGCTCGGAAATATAAAGTGAGGGTAAAAGAGATTTCTCCTACCAAAACAAGTAAGCCTTCAAGGCTAAGCACCAATGTCACTCTACCATGAGAGTTTCTAAAAAAAATCATTCAGTAAAGAATTTCTGCCAGCACTGTGCTCCAAGAACGGCAATCTTGTTATGCTTCTAGTATGTATCATATCCAAAACTATGAATAATTTTGAGATCCTTTGAGACAATTGATTTTATCTTTGTATTGCTGGTAGATAATGAATATCTTGCATAGAGGAGTTGCCTAACCAGTATTCATGGAATGGATGGATGAATGAATAACTGCCAATGACCCACAAGGCCATTGTTATCCTTGCCCTCTACTTCTTTTTTTTTTTCCTTCTATGATTAGATTAAGTCCACATCAATACAAATTCAAAACCTAAACATTTAACAGTTATCAGACTAAGTTATGAAAAGAGGAAGAGAAAATTAAATTTGTTTGCTTTTCGAAGTGCCATTCTATGTAGCAGCTAATGCTCTGGCACTCAGGAAGCAGAATGAAAGGTAAGACCCTTCAAAGTTTAAACTAAATATTGTGTTTTAATTAGGTCCTGCCCAGCAATATTGCTGTCCCTTACTGCAAACTCTCTGAGAAGCTGGGACTGCCGCCAATTCTGGTTTATGCAGACTGTGTCTTGGCAAACTGGAAGAAAAAAGATCCCAGTGGGTAAGCAAACAGTGATTATAACAAAAATGAAAGGACTGCATACTATTGAAATCAAAAGAGAGTGAGTTGTTTAATTTTTAGGTAGCACAGCTTTCTTCTCTGTTTGGAGAGTATGGTTTCTTTGGTGCATCTGTAACTCCAAATGTACATATATGAGAGAGAGGTGTACAATTAACATACAATGAAATGCACAATTCTTAAGTGTTCACTTTGATGAGCCTGACTGTAATATGCACATGTGTAACCCTAAGAAAGACACAGAATATTTCTATCACCTCAGAAAACTCCTTTGTGGCTATTTTCGTTCAATGCTCTCCTCTACCTCAGGCAAATATATTCTGATTTGTCATACCAAAAATTAGTGTTTTCTGTTCTTGGATTTCATGTTGATTAAATCATACAGTATGTACTCTTTTATGTCTGGCTTCTCTTGATTAACATGTTTCTGGAATTCTACAAATCTAATTTTAAGTAACCAGTTGAGTTTCTGAGTCAACACATCTTCAGCAATGGCAATGGCTAGCCTTTGAGAGCAGCTGCTCAGAATTCAGGCCCTTCCTAACCATGTAGTGAAGGGATTCACTACAATAAAGGGATAAAAGAATCGTGGTGCCCCACGACTCTGGGTGTGCATCTACAGAAGAATATTCTAGACATGAGAATAGTCTAAAATGAAAGGATTTTGTCTAGAAAAGTTTTTTGTTAGTTACTACCAGCTTTGACTATCCATGTGTGTTCCTCGCATATTTAATTTTTTATTTCACTAATAAAGTCCTAAGTTAAGTGTTTGCAACGACTACTTGAGAAATATTTAAAAAAACATTTTTTTCTTTTTTATTCAACTATATCTTAACTTTAATATTAGTTAAATCTAATAACAGTTTATAAGTAGTATTAAATTAAATAATAGTAGTATTAAATCGAATAACAATAACTCAAAACCATTTGCTCTTTAAATTGTTTTTCTCTCTCTCTTCCAACTGGCCCATTCCTTCACTGCTGCTTTCATAAGGCCCATGACTTATGAGTAAGTATTTGATTCTTATTTTAGTCTAAGAATTATTTGTTATCCAAAGTGAATATAGATTTATCAATATCCCCCAAATACATTTATTAAATAGTCAATTGAATTCAGGCAAAAAAAAGTAATTCAAGGAATTGTGGGGGCTCCTACTTGATATATCCAGGGTGGCCAGGGATTGGTTGGAGAAGGACCAAGAGAGAAACACTCATGACCCTCCCCCACAACAGGCCAACATTAACAGGTAGAACTCCACTTTTTGTTTTCATAATGGACTTCCACATGTTTTTATTTAAAGAAAGCATTCAGTACTAAAACATAAGAATAATAAAAATTTTAAAGTAGACAACTCATAAAGAAAAATAAAGAGTAAAAAGTTCCAGTCCTTAATTATATCTATGACTGTCTGATATTTTAGACATATATGAAAATAATACTTGCATACATAAAAATGTAATTATATTTATAAATACAAAATGCACTTACATAAGTGTATCTATGACTTAATGACCTCAGTGGCCAGAAACATAAGTCTTTTGGATACAATTTTTGTATTTTTGATCTATGTATGAGGCTAAGATTAGGGATACAAAGGTAAATATTACAGGTATAAGTTTGCCCTAGTGAAGCTGGACTAGTGGAGAAGAAAGTATATGCAAATTGTACATGATTAAAAGAAGGTGTAAGAAGATAAAGTACTGGAAGCTCCAACCAAATAAAAGAGATGAAGGAGAAATCCCTGTAACAAGTTATTTAAATTGAGTCCTCAAGCGTGGGTAGGGATTAGCTAGAAGAAAGAAAAAAAATGAGTGTTCATAGTGGAGTATAAAGCAAGAGTGAGGGCCCTAACGTGACAAAAACCTTGGTACCTTATAAGAACTGAAGGAAGGCTAATGTTGCTGATAAATAATGAGTGATGAAAGTAACAGTATTGGAAAGTCTGAAGAAATAAACTTAAAAAAAGATTATGCATGACTTTTGTCTATATTAAAGGGTTTAAACAGTATCTTAAAATAAATAGGAAGTTATGGAAGGCTTTTAAACGAGAGAATGATATCATCAGTCCCATTTTACATATGGGAACACTAGGGCAGAAACAGGTGAAATATCTTGCTCAAGCTAACACAGCAAGTAAGCTGCAGAAATGGTCTGGCTTCCGGGAATGTGAATTTAACCATCATGAAATTCATAGATATACAGATACTGAGACCAGTTTGCACCAATGCAAAACTTCAATAAAAAGGAGAATAGGGTCTAATCAGTTAATTTCACTTTCCAGTCAATTCCTTTGAAAGGCAGATAAACCACTGAGAAACTGAATCAGGTTCACAGATAAAAATATGTTTATTTCTTGGCTACCATGAATAATACTACAGTACAATGAACATAGGGGTACATATATCTTTATGGATATATGTTTTAAGATTTTTAGGGTAGATGCCCAGAAGAGGGATTGCTGGAAACAATCAAGTTGTCCTACAACAAATGATGGGCTTAAGAAGATGTGGTACACACAAAGGGTGCCAAAAAATGTATACACATTTTAAGAACAGAAAAACCTGTATTAAAATTGTAATACTCAATATATACCGATAACAAAAGATGAATACAAGTCATGTGTATACATTTTTTTGGCACCTCTAGTATATAGAATGGAATATTACTCAGCCATAAGAAAAAATGAAATACTGCCATTTGCAACAACATGAGTGGATCTTGAGATTATTATGCCAAGCAAAATAAGTCAGACAGAAAAAGTTGAGAACCATATGACTTCATTCATATGTGGAATATAAAACTGAAAGCAACAAATGAAAAAGAAACAAATAAAAACTCATACACCCAGACAACAGTTTAATGGTTAGCAGAGGGTAAGGGGGAGACCGGTTGTAGAAGAAGGTAAATGGGGTCAAATGGAAGGAGAGGGGATGGTGAAAGGAGAACTGACTCTGGGTGGTGAATATACAATGCAATATATAGATGATGTATGATAGAAGTGTACACTTGAAACCTATATAATTGTACTAACCAATGTTACCCTAATAAACTTAATAAAAATTTAAAAATATATATGTTTATTTAAGCAAAAAGACCACTTCTTAAAATTATATCTCACAGATAGCTCTACAAACATTGAGTGTGTGTATGTGTGTGTATATGTATGTATATGCATGTGAAAAGTTAATGCAATAACAGAAATGGTCTTGGAATTTCTAATTTCAAGTTTTAGAATGGAATTGCAAGTCATAACTTAAGCTTCTATTAATTATATGATCTTAAACAATGGACCTAACGTTAATATTCCCGACTATGTAATGGAGATACTAAAACCTGTCATACTTATTGCACAAGACTATATTCAAAATAAAATAGGACAAGTAAAAATGCTTAAAAATTATAACGTACTCAACAAATATACTGATATTATTGCTAAATTCTTGACTTCCTTGGCTGATTTTTTAGGAATATGGACATCCTGTTTTCGTTTCCTGGTGGGGACTGCAGTAAAGGATTCTTCCTGGTTTCTCTGTTAGTGGAAATAGCAGCTGCTTCTGCAATAAAAGTATGTCTATTCACACTGGAAAATTTGCATCTTATTTTAAATAAGCAGAGTAATCACTTTAGTAACTGAATTATATTATATATAAAATAATTTTACCCTGACTAAATGTAGCTTTTGATTATTTAATTGGAGGTAAGGGATAATCTGATAGAAACAATTATTTTATTTATTTTTGCGAATTGCCTAAAATATAAGATGTAAGAGCCATACATTGGGAATCAAATTTGAAACTCCAATAAAAGGGAAATATTTTCAATGCAATTTGGCATTGAAACCATATTACATACTGACATAAAACTAATGGTTTTCATTATTAGAAGTAGAAATAGAAATATTTAAAACTCTATAAACTTATCTCAAAATGATAAATGAATAAAAAACATTGAAGCTTAATTTAATATAAGAAAATTTGTCAAACAATTGGAGGGTACTCTGCCCTAGAAAAAAGTGAAAATCCCAAATTTAATTTAGGGATTAATATTTAGGAGAATTTTATTCTATGCTACTGTTTAATTCTAGGAAATCTTATATGTGTGTGTGTGTGTGTGTGTGTGTGTTTAAAGGTAATTCCCACCATATTCAATGCAGTACAACATCAGGAGCAAGACACTTTGAAAAAGGCACTGAGTGATATAACTTCTTGTTTGAAGAAAGCCCTTGAGGTGTTTCACCAAATTCATGGCAAGTATTGTATACCATACATCATTCTAGTTCTATAAAATGTTTATAATTTTCTGAGATAAAGAGTTGTTGAGGAAATTGAAGCAAAAATAACTCTCACTTAGTAGGTGTATTTCACTTTATCTATTTTTTTCTCACTAAATCTTTATATTTTCCAAGTGGTAGACTTTATTATGTCCATTTTATAGATAAGGGAATCTAAATTTGGAGAAATCAGATAAGGTCATCTTTTTTGATATTTTATTTTTTTCTTTTCTTTCTTTATTTTTTAATTAAAGTTTATTGGGGTGACAATTATTAGTAAAGTTACATAGGTTTCAAATAAAAAAACAAACGAACCAGATAAATGACCTAAGATTATGTAGATAGCAAGTAGTGAAACCAATATTTCAAGCTAGGTCTATTTAACTCTAAGGAACATCCGTGGCTCCCACTAAAAACCTTGGAGAAACTTGCCAAGGATGCAGGTTGTTTCAAGTTCTAAAAGACTTAGCTTCTGCTTGATAGGAGCTCTCTACGATTTAACTAAGAAACAACATAGAAAATCATTGAGCTCAAAAATAATCATAAAAATAACAGCTACAAAACAACAATAACCAAAGAAGTAGATAAATAGGGTTTGCCAAAGGAAATTTGCCCTACTGGACAGACTTAAAAAATATGTGACCGTGTCACTGGGATTTGAGTTAATGCTGATTGGTCCTTGGTGAGAAGACTGACTGTCAAATCAAAGCCCTTAGCAAGCTTTGGGGGAGTGGGGAGACTTAGAGATGTGGTCCATAGGGCTGTTGGGGTTTTTGTTTCTGTTCGTTTCGATTTTTTCTTTCTTTCTTTATGGAAGTAATTTACCTCTTATGTTAGTAAGCACATGAAGTAGCCTTAAATAAATGTTGACAGTTTAATAGATCTGAGGATGAGTGGTAGGTGAGCCCAGGCTGTTGGACACAAGCTGTTTGTTAACCCTACAGTAGACCTCATTCAGGAGACAAGAGATGAGCAGGGCTCACCTGGGAGAGGGCAGATGAGTGAGATCTCGTATTCAGGGGCTTTTTCTGCAGAAACTAAACTAATGCCTTTTCTGCAGCCTCTGCTGAAATCCACTACCAGTTGTTTACAATGTCTTGATTTTGCCTGATCTCTCTCATGCTACTTAACTAAACGTGTCCCATCTTTTTACAGAATATGTGGACCCAAACCTATTTTTTAATGTTCTCCGCATATACTTGTCTGGGTATGTAGTCATATGTTTGAATTTTTTTCTTAAACATTTAACATAAGAATACACCAAGTTCCTACTAATGATCCCCACTATCCATTGGGTTTGGAAAACAATTTATATCCTAAAATACATGTTGTGGGAAAAAAAATAGACTATACTCTTTGTTATTGCTTGGCCAGGCATGGACTGGAGTATATGGACAGAAAAGCTAATCATTTTAAAGAGAGATGAATTGTCTTTGCCAATGCAAAAGTAGTTTCCATTAATGGAATACTTAGGCCAAATTTGCTCGGAACCATGTGATTTATTATTCTTATGCATGCACATGACTGGAAACGGAAATGTAGAAGAAGAAGAATGAAATCTATCTTGCATCACATCCTATTCATCTTCTATTGCAAGATTTTATATCTGAAAATTTGGCAATTAATCAAAAAAATGATTTTTTTTTCTTTCCTGGCCTAGCTGGAAAGGCAACCCCCAACTGCCAGAGGGTCTGCTGTATGAAGGCGTCTGGGATACCCCAAAGAAGTTTGCTGGGGGTAGTGCAGCCCAAAGCAGCATCTTTCAGTGCTTTGATGTTCTGCTGGGCGTCCAGCAGAGTGCTGGTGAAGGTGAGTAGAAAATGACAAACAATAATCATCTCTTATGTTAATCATCTCTTATTAGTATTTTAATATCTAAAATATACCTTCTCATCAGCATCTTATCTGAGCTTATCTGAAGCTTTTATGAGAATCAGCAAAGTAGAAGCTTTATTGCCATCATCCCATTTCACAGGTGAAGAAGCAAAAACTTAAAATGGATAAGTGACTGGCTCCCTATTAACCAGTTAGAAAGCCGTGAAGTCAGAACACAAACCCAAGTTCATCACCCTCTCGATCTTGACATTTAAACCTGTACATAAGACCTAATTGACTGTTGTGAAGTCAATATTACATGTTCTGAAATTGTATGATCAGATTCAGAAAGAGAAAGTCACCTGCAAACGAGATGGGACTGTGAGTAGAAGTCGGGGAGGGGGACCTCAGTGATGAGAACAGGATTGATCCTGCTCTTGTTCAGCCATCCTGCTGCCCTGGCAACCCAGGGGCAATGCCTGCACCAAAGTTTGAAGATGAGCCACCTTCATTATAAGGGCTTATAAGAAGAATTTCTTTTAACTTTTCTCTTTTTTCCTAAACTTCTATTTAATAGTCAAAGGGGAAACACTAGGCTGGGTGAAAACATGCTTTTTTCTTAGTTCATTTGCTTGTTTCAAAACCCCTTCAACTCTGTTGGACTCAGTGTATAGATTATATATACTCTATGTATATCATCTACTTCTTAGAAGGATCAAATAAAGTAGGAAAGTGGGAAAGGAAGCACAAATAGAATCTTTATTGCGAAAGAATGTGTTTAGCTCATCTGGTTTACAGAAGTAAATATATTTTACAATAATTATCATTACTAGTAACAAGATTAATGGCTTTCTAATAAGAGGTTTGTAAATTCACTGCCTCCTGCTGCGATGCTGGCCTGTGATCTTCCACCCACTCTGACTTCACTCTGCCCTTCTCCCGTGGATTGGGGTAAGCTTCAGGCTCCCTACTAACTCATCTTTCTCTTGTTCTTTCAGCATCAGCTGCTGAATTCCTCCAGGAAATGAGAACATATATGCCACCAGCTCACCAGAACTTTCTTCTTTCACTAGAGTCAGGTCCCTCAGTTCGTGAGTTTGTACTTTCAAAAGGTGATACTAGCCTACAGGCAACTTATAATGAGTGTGTGAATGCTATGGTCTCCCTGAGAAGCTACCATTTGCAAATAGTAACTAAGTACATTGTGATTCCTGCCCACCAGCAGTCCAAGAAAAACCAAACATCTCAAGAGCCATCAGACCAGGAAAACAAAGGAACTGGAGGGACTGATCTCATGCGTTTTCTAAAGAGTGTAAGAGGTACAACTGAGAAGGCCTTGTTGAAGGAAGGCTAATATAGCCCAAGCAAGGGTACATTTTGTCAGGACAAAGATGTCTGCATAGATTAATGCCGATCAATATATCAGATCTACAAATTAATATGTAACAACTTACTAATAGTACCTTATAAAAGATCTCAAAATAATTTTTTAATACTTGTGCATTTCTTTTATGAAAACTAAAAAAGTAATTATATTGTGATTGTATATAATTAGAATGTAATGATTAAATGTGATAAAATTGATGTTATAATAAATGTCTAAAAGTTGTTTTATTCATAACTATAATTAAATATTGTTCCAGATGAGACCTACTCCACACTGCTACCCTTCAAGCAGGGCTAATAGAGTCCTTGCTTTCCCTATAGTAATAGCACACTTTTTCATAATTACCTGTTTCCTTTTCTATATTCTCATAACATGATAAGCTTCATGATATCAGGGACACTATTGTTTACCAGACTCATGTATCCCCAGTTCTTAATAGATTATTAACAAATATCTGTTGCATGAATATTTGAAAGATTGAGTGAATTTATGAATAATATAATCTGGGTTAATAAGAACTCACATTTGAAATATAATTTCTCCTAAGAGGTCAGAGTTATCAGGCACTCTCACTCTGGCATGGATTTATTTAATAATGGAATCTAAGAAAGTTAAGGCTGAAGAGGAACTTCAAAATCATATGAGCCAAACTCATTTTAAAGATGACAGAGTTGAAGGTCAGAAGAGTGAAGCAACTTACTTCTGTTCACACAATTCCATTTTGGACATCCATCAGTTTTGTGACCTTAGGCAAACACTTTTATTTCTGTGAAATAAACATAATACTTGCCCTGCCTCATTCTCAAGGTAACTGTGAGGACTGAATGAAACATAGTGCAAAAGTGTTAGGAAACTATACAGTACTACTAAATATAAGTAATAATTTGCTAAGGATAATTTATTGACTCAAAGCCAAGATTTGTTCCTGTCCTGACTGCTACACTTATCACTCTGGCTCTACAGCGACACATCACAGGGCTACACATCAGGAGTTTCTCCTCCAGAGTTGATTTTACCTACATAGTACTGAATCACCTTGAGATGCAGAGCATCTTCGGTTCCCTCAGCACTGCCCTGCATCATATCTTCTTCATTTGAACATCACATCTATCTCACATGGGAGGTAGAAAGAGGAGGAAGCAAGGGGCATTGTCCCTAGCACTGCACTGTTGCTATGTAGGTGATGCACAGGCTGAAACCCGGCTTCAAGCTCTCCACAGAGAAGGTGGACATGTATTCCTCAGAGTTTATTCTCTTTTAGCTGTCCAAATAATAGATACCAAGATTCCTGATTTTCCTCTAATTCATCTCTGGACTGGGAGATGTACAACAAAATATTGGATATGTTTCCAAAGAAATCCTGCTATTCCTTCACCCCATGTCATATGCTCTCTGCTCATCACATTGAGCGCTCCTCTGTGGGGAGAAGGGTCGCCAGAGGATGAAGGTAATCACCTCCCATAAGAGAA
>NW_017731481.1:28940-30317 GCF_001890085.2 Hipposideros armiger
AGATAGGAATTTCCTCATTTCCATCAAATTGTTTTATGTAACAATAAACAGTTGAAAAGTTAGAGGTTCACATAGCTAAAAATTTGGCATATAAACATGCACTCGATGGTCTGTAAGATTCTTGCCCACGCTGAGACACAAAAGCCCTTCAATGCAGGACTTCCCCTCTAACTCTTCTAGCAATCTAGCAAACTCTTGTTTAGATCTTACTCTACTGATAACTGCTCCGTCTTTATACATTAACTTATTTAATCTTCAGAGAAACTCTATGAAATAAGTATTGTTATCCTCCCCATTTTACAGATGAGGAAACTGAGGTGCAAAGAGGTCAAGGAATTTGTTCAGAAAACACAAGCGGCAAAGCCAGTGTATAAACTTAAATACTCTGGCTCCAAAGATAGAGCTCTTATTCACCATGAGAAGAAATCTCCCCAGCTTCTGTGGGAATACTTCTAGAGAAGAGGAACTCATTAACACACAGACAGCTTGACTCACTTTCACATAGGTACTCTTCTAGTCACTTGGGATTTAAAAATTCATAAAACATATTCATACTCCTAATCAGCTTATAGTGTAACAGATAAAACATCATATTGTATTTCCATTGGTTTATTACCTTTCTAATTGTTAGACTAAGAAGTAAAATAATGTTACTAGACTGATTACAAAATACTTTGTAAATTATATAAATATCTAACCACTATGCTTTACACCTGAAATTAATATAAAATAATGTTGAATGTAAACTGCAATTGAAAAAAAATAAAAATAATAATGTGTTATAGAGGCACAAAATAGGAGATTTATTCTACTTGGAAAAATGGAGGAAATATTTTTACAGGAGGTTACAGTTGATGCTTACTTTGAAAGTAAAATTCATTGCTACAGTTTAATTGAAAAATGTCTTCTGGATTTCCAGCATTAAATACACAAACAAACATATTACTTTGCTTGTTAACCCAGCCTTATACAATACAAGAAATAAATATGAATTCTGCAAATAAACATCAGAATTATCTAACATATGGAATCTTCTCATAGACGAACTTTTTAATCTATTAATAATGTGATTAATAACTGATTATTCTTTATATGTACCTCTTACTATTCTAAATGTCTCACATATATAAATTCACTTAATTTTTCCAATCAGCGTATGATTTAAGTACTGGAAAATGAGACATGATGGAGTTCAGTAGCTTTCAAAAGCCACAGTGCTAGTATATGTATGGCAAAGTAAAAGACTAAACCCAAGCAATCCATATCTGTAGAATATGTCAAACCACTACACAGTACAACCTCTGCTAAAGAAAAATTTTTCCTTATGAGTGAACCTACTCCTTTTGACCTTAACAATCAAAGTATTAAATACTTGAT
>NW_017731481.1:31899-34585 GCF_001890085.2 Hipposideros armiger
TGGAAATTCTTTCTATTTCTTTGTGTCTTCTTCAATTTCTTTTAATAATGTCTTATAGTTTTCAGTGTATAGGTCCTTTACATCCTTTGTTAGGTTTATTCCTAGGTAGGTATTTTATTCTTTTTGTTGCAATTGCAAAAGGAATTGTTGTTTTCATTGTTAGTATATAGGAACACAATAGATTTTTGTGCATTGATTTTGTATCCTGGAACTTTACTGTATTTGTTTATTGTTTGCAATAGTTTTTTGATGAAGTCTTTAGGGTTTTCTGTATAAAAATCATATCATCTTCAAAAAGTGACAATTTGACTTCTTCATTCCCAATTTGGATGCCTTTTATTTCTTTCCCTTGCCTGATAGCTCTGGCTAGAACTTCTAATACTATGTTGAAGAACAGTGGTGAGAAGGGGCATTCTTGTCTTGTTCCTTATGTTAGAGGAAAAGCTTCAGTTTTTCACAATTGAGTATGCTATTAGCTGAGGGTCTGTCAAATATAGCTTTTATTATGTTGAGATGCTTTCCTTCTATACCCATTTTATGAAGTGTTTTAATCATAATTGGATGTCGTAACTTGTCAAATGCTTTTTATTCATCTATTGATATGGTCATATGATTTTTGTCCTTTATGCTGTTTATGTGGTATATCGCATTGATTAATTTGCATATGTTGAACCATCTTTGCACCCCTGGAATGAATCCCACTTGATCATGATGTATAATCTTATTAATGTATTGTTGCATTGAATTTGCTAATATTTTGTTTAGGATTTTTGCCAACAGATATATATGAAAAAATGCACAACTTAAGCTATTAGGGAAATGAAATCAAAACCACAATGAGATATCACTTCACACCTGTTAGAATGACTATTACAAAAAAAAGTAATAACAAGTGTTGGAGATGTAGTGGAGAAAATAGGATGCCTCATACACTGCTGGTGGGAATGTAAATTTGTACAGCCACTATGGAAAAGAGTATGGAGGGTTCTCAAAAAATTAAGAATAGAATTATCATACAACACAGTAATCTCTCTCCTGGGTATCTATCCCCAAAAATCTGAAAACATTTATCCATAAAGATATATGCATCCCTATTGCAGTATTACTCACGGTGGCCAAGACATGGAAACAACTGAAGTGTCCCTTGATAGATGATTGGATAAAGAAGATGTGGTACACATATACAATGAAATATTACTTGGCCATAAGAAAAGATGAAATATGGCCATTTGCAACATCATAGGTGGGTCTTGAAATTATCATGCTAAGAGAAATAAGTCAGACAGAAAAAGTCGAGAACTATATGATTTCTCTCATATGTGGGATATAAAACTGAAAGCTACAAACAAACAAGACAAACAAACAAATACAAACTCATAGACACAGACAACAATTTAGTGGGTGCCAGAGGTTAAGTGGGGAAGGAGGTGGTAGAAGAAGTTAATGGGAGTCAGATAGATAGTGATGGAAGGAGAATTGACTTTGGTGATGAACATACAATGAAATATATATATGATGTATTATAGACTTGTACACTTGAAACCTATATCATTTTATGAACCAATGTCACCCCAATAAATTTAATACAATTTTAAAAGACAAAATAAAAAAATACTTGATTACATGCATTCCCAAGTCATGAATGGCTTTTTATTATGTTCTAATAACAAGAAAGCAGTGGAGGTGGGGTAGTAAGAAGACCTGTATTTGTTCCCATTACTGCTATGTGAGGCAACCAGCCCAAGCTTTTCAAAACATCTCTGACTTGGAAGGTGCCCTGAGACCTTTTGGTGGCTGTGCTTTTGCCATGGGAGCTGAAACTAATGGAAGCTGTACCTGAAGGGAACAGAACTGGCACCTAGAATGTGGTGACCAGTATGGGAGAAAAGATGGGAAATTTGAAAGTTGGGAATCTGCTTGGTAAACAATAATTTGCTGGTGTCTACAGAGCTGAGTTTACTCACACTAGTTAAGAAGTTACAGTCAAAATAAGAGCTAAGAACATTAGAATGGTACAGAATTTCCAACATTCCCATTGGAATATCCTTCTACTTTGGAACTTCATAACTATTTTGAAGATAGCAATTATGCATGCCTAGTATTAGAAATGTACCATAATATAAAAGGAACAGGTATCTAAAGAACAGAATGAAAGCATTCTCAAAAAGCAAAGCTTAAAACTTCCTGCACCAGATCGTCACAAAAGTGTTGTATCTTTATTGTCATGACATGAAGCTGTGTAGAGCATATATTGGATTGTCGAAAAAGTCATAACACATTTTTGCAATGAAAAACATAGAAAAAATATGTCATGACTTTTCTGACAACCCAATAAAATATATTATGTATGTTGGGTGGAGGTTTGCAAAACAAGTTGTTTACTAGTAGGGATGCAAGCTAGGAATATGGCCACACATGTGTGAGACAGATAAGAGTGAAGTCAAAACATGTTTTTGTGTGAAACTGAGCATAACAAAATTGAGTGATACACAAGTTCACCAAACAACTTCTGGTTATCACTTAAGAGGTAAACAACTCCTGGAAAACAACTTCTGGTTATCACCTAAGAAGTAACAACTCCTGGCCAACAACTTCTGGTTGTCACCTAAGAAGTAAACAAATCCAAGGAAAAGAGGATAAAGGTGAAACTCCAGAGCAGTGCCATGAGTAGTCTGACTAGGCACTC
>NW_017731481.1:36980-37711 GCF_001890085.2 Hipposideros armiger
TTTATATTCCCCAAACTGCCTTTCATATCCCCGTGGCAATATTGTGGCTACAAATTTGTATTTTCTAATCCCCTCACCTTCTCCCTCATCCCCACTCCCCTCCTTTCTAGCAACCATCAGTTTTTTCTCTATATCTCTGAGACTATTTCTGTTTAGTTTGTTCATTTAGTTTGTTCTTTGGATTCCACATATAAGTGAGATCATATGGTGTTTGTCTTTCTCTGTCTGACTTATTTCACTTAGCATATTATTCTCTAGGTCCATTCATATTGTTGCAAATGGTAAGATTTCATTCTTCTTTACAGCTGAGTAATACTCCACTGTGCAAATGTACCACAGTTTCTTAATCCAGTCCACTACTGATGGGCATTTTGGTCATTTCTATGTCTTGGCTATTGTGAACAGTGCTGCGATAAACATAGAGGTAGATATATATTTTTTAAATTGATGTTTTGGAATTCATTAATTCAAGAGAAATGTTGCTTTCAGATTTATTTACCACATATGAGTGAAGCCATATGGTTCTTGACTTTTTCTGTGGAACTTGTTTCGCATAGCATGATAATCTCAAGATCCATCCATGTTGTCGCAAATGGCAATATTTCATCTTTTCTTATGGCCAAGTAATATTCCATTGCATATGTACCATATCTTCTTTATCCAATCATCTATCAAAAGGCAATGAAACTCTTCTGTATGACACTATAATGGTGGATACATGTCATTATACA
>NW_017731481.1:39489-51048 GCF_001890085.2 Hipposideros armiger
TTTTCTTGTTATTTTAAGTATAATCAAACAAGAAGTAATACACATCATAGGAGAAGCCAAAAGGAGAAGAGAGTGTTAAAAAAGGAGGAGGAGGAGGAGGAGGAGGAGGAGGAAGAAGAGGAAGAAAAGAAGGTCAAACACCAGATGCCTGAGTAGTTAATCAAGGAAAGAACTAGAAAGACCCATTGAATTTATGAACAAAGAAGTAATTAATGAGCTGCACAAGAATAGTCTCAGTGTACCAGTACAGTTTGGGCTGATTGCTTTTCATAATTCAGATTTTGGACTTTATCAATTTGAAACTGAAACAGATATATCTGATGTTGCCACCATAAACAAAAATGATTTCCTAAAATTTCAATTGTGAATGTTTTTCTTCATTTTCTTAATACTCCCTCATTCATTTCCAAAAGGCCCTAATACTTAGTCTAAGAGAAACAGAACCCTTATTGTGTACTGATTTTATTGTGATTCAAGGGAAAGCTAATTATAGAATCCAGAACTCTGAAACTCCAAAACCCACTGTTAAGTTTCTGGGCACAATTATGTTTAACCAACTTTCTCTTGGTAAATAAGAAACATATAAAGCAGAGCTTCATGGAGGGTGTGGCTAGTATGTTCCTTACTGCAGTAGCAGGACTTAAAGTAGAGCACAGAGACTAGCACAAATTTCTACCTGGAATTGAGACCCCAGTTTTAAAATTGTAGGGTCCACAACAAGACTCTGACAGATCATTCATTTAACAGACATTATTGAGCTCCATACACTGGACTTGCTACTAAAGAAAAATACAAAGTCGAGTTAGATATGGGTTCTTCAAGGGGCTTACAATCCAACAGACAAGATGAGACAGATACATTAATAACAATTAACCAGGTAGAACTTAAAATGTCACGTGAAAGAGGTCCAAGGTCATTGCAGAATTTTGCACAGCTAGAAAGGTGCTTAGGGGTCAAGCGATGGACATCCTTGAATGCCAGGCCAAGGACATGTGAACTTTATGTAATACAAGGTCAGACAATTCAGTTTGCAAACTCATCCTAGAAAAAGTGTTACATATTTCATTACTGAATATCACTACAGTCACCTTTGAGGTACTCCCCCTGGGAAGCTATGCACTGATGCCAGTGCCTAGTCCACCCTTGAAAGCAATTTTGGAACTCTTTTTCTGGAATGGACATCAGAGCTGTTGTCATATTACCCTTGATGTCCTGAATTTCATCTAAATGTCTTCCTTTCAGTATTTCCTTTATATTTGGGTAAAGAAATAAGTCATTGGGGGCCAGATCGGGTGAGTAGGGAGGGTGTTATAATACAGTTCTTTGTTTACTGGCTAAAAAGTCCCTCACAGACAGTGCCGTGTGAATTGGTGCATTGCCGTGATGCAAGAGCCATGAATTGTTGGCAGAAAGTTCAGGTTGTTTCCATTTAACTTTTTAATATAGCCTTTTCAGCACTTCCAAATAGTAAACTTGGTTAACTGTCCCGTTGGTACAAATTCATAATGAATAATCCCTCTGATGTCAAAAAAGTTTAGCAACATTTCTGTAGCAAGTTCTTAAACTTAATTGTCAGACCTTGTATACAGTGAAGAGCTCTTGAAAGGCTTTATGGCAGGACCTGAAGTATACACCAACCCACAAGTACTATGGAGTCAAATCTTGGGAACAAGAAAGGTCAAGATTGAATATGCAGACTTGGGGACCTGGGCATAAAATTGATGGATAACATCAGACAGAAATACATAAGAACACTGAGGGAGAGAAATAAATATAGTCAGAATGATAGGAAATGAAACCAGACAAACACAACATTAAAAAAGGATAAAAGGATTCTTAGAATGAAGGGGAAAGAACATGAGAAAAATAACTTTCACTATTATTTATAAAGTGCTTCACTTACAGTTTCTCAGTCATTCATCACAAAATGTCTTAGATAAACGTTACTGTTTCCTACAGATGTGGAAACAGAGGCTCAGAATTAAAAGTCTCACTTTTTTCTCCCACTTGCCATAGAGCTAATAGGTGACAGAGTAGAGATTCATACTTAGGTAGGCCTGGCTGAGTTAATATTGGGAAAGTTCTGATCTCAGAAGTAATAAGTCATAATTCTACTCCAATTCTGATGTGAACTCACAGAATGACATTTGATAAGTCATTTCACTCCCATAAATCCCAGGTTTTTCATATGTTTAATAAGGGTGTTAAACTCAATCATTTACTCTATAACATTCCTCTCAGTTCTGATATTTTATGATTTTGGCTTTTATATTGTTATACCAAATTCTTGAGAGGGTACAGAAGGAGTGGATGAAAAATAACATGACTAACATAAACAAATATAACTGGATCATCTTTTTATTTGACCTTGAAGGAAAGAAGAAGAAGATTAAACATACAAATTGCATTTAGGAAGCATAAGACACTGAACTTGGAGACTGGTTGGATATTGGGCTGAGGGGAAGTAGATAATAGGGGATGACTGTTAGGTGTCTGATGAACCATAAATCAATTAAGCTGCTTCAGACATATAAACTTCAAAGCTGAACTTTCCATGAGAGCTGTGAATTATCAGAGCACTTCCTGCTCCTAACTTTTACACTTAACACTGAGGATGGGAGGAAGGAGAGCATGTGGATAGATAATTAACTTCCAAATAACTTTGTTTACTTATCACCTAAGTTCATGGTCCATGGGGCAAAAGGCAGTTTTCAGAATTCTCACAGTGCAAATCTATGGCCTGAAACTTATCACTGTATATTAAAGTGAATTCAAACCGTGATGGCACCTTTGACAGACAGCATGGCAGCCTGATCTAGTGAAAAGGGAGAGAGAAAAGGCTTGGAAATCTCAGCTCTATCTCAGGAGTCTAAAGATATCTCAGCTCTAGTCCTCACTCTGCTATTAGTTAGTGGGGTGAGAGTGGACAGGTTTAGGCACATGGGTGTGCCTCAGTTTACTAATCTGTAAAATGGATCTTTTAGTACCTACTTCATAGGTTAAAATCACCCATCTTATTAATAGGTTCTCAAAAGGTGTTTGATAAAACTACAAGGTTAAATCAAATGATCTGTTAGGTTCTTTTCAAGTTTGTTAGCATCCACTACCTCATTTGTTAAACTTAAAAATATATTATCCTCCTTTAATGTGATTGAAGATTTTTAAAAATTATGAAATATTATTTCTTAAAGTAAACTGAAGCAGTTATAATCTTAGAATATTGTTCAAACTATGTATGGAATACTTCTGAGGTTCCGGTATGCATGTAGAGTCCTCCTCCTTACCCTACTCACCACCAATTACTGAAAAATCTATCTACATGTAACTAACTTCTGGTTTCAATAGTGTACTCCTTTGGGATAAAAACCCAGTTGTCAAAGGTCATCCTGGATCAGATTCCCGTCAGGGTATTTGGGATAAGCCAAGACAAAAGTTCATTTCCCCCTTTTCGAAAGTAGAACAAATTTGTTTCTCAGTTTAAAACCAATCTTCTCATATTACATATCTATGAAAAAAGAAAAAGGAGGATTTTTTTTCTGAGGTGATTTTGTTTGCCTGTTTGTTTTGATCAGTCGTCTTTAACTGTTTACTCAGCCTTGTGTCAGAGAAAGTCAGTGGCAGTCTGGAATTCAACCTCAGGACAAGGTTCTCCCCT
Source organism: Hipposideros armiger (assembly GCF_001890085.2). Classification (NCBI taxonomy): domain Eukaryota; kingdom Metazoa; phylum Chordata; class Mammalia; order Chiroptera; family Hipposideridae; genus Hipposideros; species Hipposideros armiger. Next base: position 43,145 of record NW_017731481.1, read on the forward strand.
GCCACTAGGACACTGTGCAACTAACTGCAATGAAAAGATGCGATTTTGAAGCCCCCCTAACCTGGATTTTTGATATATTTGGAGCAGTTGTCTCTTCAGTAGCAGCTTCAGTGTAGATACTTCAAACAAAACTATGGAATTTCGAAGTCAGAATTTAAAGACAACACCATTACTGTCTTTAGGAAGATTTCACATTTCTGAAGACTATGGCTTTCTTCTTCCAAATCCTCTGGTAAGGATAGAGCCTTTGATAAGCTCAGAATAAGTTTCTTGAGATGCTAGTTTGTTTATTTCCTTAATTTATATAGTCTTTAAGAGAGATGCAATACAAATACCAAGTCATTGACTTGGAAAAGATGCTAGAAATAATGCAAAGCATAATTACCAACAAAAGAGAAGTTATAGCTATAGTAGAAGATAATTCAAACAGAATGTTTTAATGCCAATTTTTTGTAATAGACTACCAGTTCAGTAAACTTACGAGAAAACTTGTAATTACCAACAAAAGAGAAGTTATAGCTATAGTAGAAGATAATTCAAATGGAATATTTTAATGCCAGTTTTTTGTAATAGACTACCAGTTCAGTAAACTTATGAGAAAACCTGTAGTTATCATGAGAAAGACAGAACTTAGATAGAGATCAATTATATTGGGCAAATTGGTTTATCTTGACTTGCTAGTGGGAGACAAAAGAAAACACGAAGGACCTTGCATGCTTTCAGGGATGACAGGAGTTTTGATATTCACAGAGAAGAGGAAGGAACATCTGTGAAAGAACCTATTAATTCTCCTTAAGGTTCAACCTGTAATGTAATTCTATTTTATTAGTTAACCCTTGTCAACACTGTTTCCTCCTTGAATGTATCTGAGGCCTATCATGTTAAAACTGTAAGATTCATAGAATCATCTAGTCCAGGGGTCGACAAACTTTTGAGATGGAAAAGCCAATCCTGTCCCTCACAACAATTTAAAAATTATTCGAGAGCCATAAAACAAATGAAATCACCATTATGTGAATAATATCCTTTAAAAATGTTATAAATGAAACTATGATAGTTTTATTTTCATTTTCAATTTTACTTCAGAGCCACATGTACGTGCCCAAAGAGCCGCATGTGGCTCATGAGCTGCAGTTCATTGACCACTAATCTAGTCCCAACCCCCACCGTTTACATTTAGACTAGCTGAAGTGCAGAGGAAGTGGCTTGCCCAACGTCATATCAGTGGTGAAAGCAGAACTAGTTAGTACTCAGGACTCTTGACATATTTTTTCTGCTACATCATAAACAAAGACCAAGACCACTCCGTTAAAATCTAGGGATCCAATGCTGTCATGATTGTACTAATTTATTAGATCAATATTTTCCTCCCATAGGCCTAATTTGCCATTTAACTGTGATTAAACAATGGTCTGGAATTCAATGAGCTTTTATTGAAGACCTACTCTGATCCTTATTTACTTCTGAGTGTTACTAGATGAATACAGATGAAGATAGGATCTACTATTCATTGGTCCCAAAACCTCTCTTGTAGAGCTGTTAGTTGTGAGACCAAGTCAAAAATTTACAAGTAACTTGAACATTAAAAGTAATAACTTCAGGGTGTTATGCAGAGTAGGATTGTAGCCCAGAGTTGTTAACTATGTTCTCTGACACTGCCATTAGGGTGACCAAGATTCTCCATTTACTAGGAACTGAAGGGGTTCTCAAGATGAGGGACTTTCAATGCTAACGCAGAAAAATCCTGGAAAAACTAGGATGCATCAGTCACCCTAACTGGCACTTACTAAATCTTGAGACCTTGAGTGAATCACAGGTATTACCTGACCCTCAGCTTTCACATAAACTAGATGGAGATCTAGTGCCACCCTCACCCACTGGATTTCTATGAAGCATGAAAGTTGTTTTGATAAATGTAGTATAAGGACTAAGAAGCCAGTTCTCCTGACCTTCAAGTCCAGTGCTTGTTAAAAGCTCCATTCTGTGTGTGTAATTTGATTCAGGAACATTCCTATTATCCCTAGTTTACAAGGAGAAAAAGGCCAAAAGGTCGACATGTTCTTATTGGGATTAAATACTGAGCTGAGGAAAAATAATATTATAAAGTATACAAACAGTGGGTAGGGCCACAGTGATTGAGCCCCCCTCTTTGCTGTTTTGTTTTATATATGTAAATTAAAAAAATAAAACCAATAACAACATCAAGTGCTTGTGCTGTACTGAGTCAGATCATATTTGTCCTGTGATTTGGTCAGTGGATACTCCTTAAAAGAAATTTTCATTCCTGAGCTCATATAAAAAATTCCCTGGCAAACTGGGTCTGCTGTTTCATAGTCCTGCCAGATGTCTAAAAATGTAGTCCTTTGTTTCAGTTTTAGTTTTGTCTCATTTGTGTGAGAATTTCTCCCTTTCTGGGAAAAGGTGGGGGAAGTAAGTTCTCATGAGAATCTTTACTGGTGAGGTGAGACTGTCAGCCATATCACCAGCCACAGCTGTGTTGCAACTGATCAGAAGGGGAAATTTCAGTCACTGAACTTTTTAAGAACACAAATAGGTTTTGCTTTCCTTTAGTTTAAAGGAAGTGATGGGAGGGCTGTTTCTTCATGTCCACAGTCCGAAGATGTTCTTTATGCAAGCTTAGTTCCTTATTATAAATATTTACTTCAATGTCTCTCCACAGAAAACACTGTCAAGCTAATATAAGCAAGATTCTAGCTTTGGGGGAAGAGGTTGACTTGGTTTCAAATACTCTACTCCACTGTTTATATAAACTCCCAAACATTTTCCCGGGTCCAACATTTCAGTGTGGAAAACGTATACCTCTAAGACTCATGTCCACAAATATGCCACAAAAATCTTTTGCACGATTATGTGTTGCGTGTGTGTGTGTGCATGTGTGCATGCATTGAGGTTGGGGGAGGTGCAGATAATTTTTCTTTAGACATAAAGAATATGAGGAAATTAGCTTGGCAGGAAAGGAGGGGCCAAGTAGATTGTAGCAGGAGATTAGATTGGCGTGGAACTGAGAGACCTTGAAAGTCAGGCTCAGGAATTCAAATTTCAACACATCTGGTAAATGACATGGTACAACCGGCATTTGACTATTTTCCTAGCAGAATGTTAAGTACAGGGTGGGTGAGAGCAGTGGTTCCTGAACTGCACACCACAATGAGTTGGGGAGCTTTAACAAAAATACTGATGCCAGAGCCTCCTCCTGAACAGTTAATTCAGAATCTCTAGCCTAAGTGGCTCAGTGTTTGAAAACCTCAGAATACGTAGAGGACAGTGTAGCTCCAGGTGAGAGGTTGAGGTGGAGAGCCCCACTTAAGAGGCTGCCTGTAGAAATAAAGGTGCCATGGCTATGAGAAACATGAAGGGCTTGAAAGTAGTTTAGATACAAAAACCAAGGAAAGGGGAAATGTTAAATGTACCATGGAGCAGAAGAAAAGGACTGGAGCAAATAGTAATGGAAATGTGAGGAATTTGATTCTTTATAGTGAACAAGCAACCATTTATGGAAAAAATAAATACATATATAGTCTACTGTAGAAATTCAAAGCATTTGATAGAAGCAGTGGACTCCAGTTGCTTAGAAGGAAGAGTAGCAAAATAATTGCCATGGAAGAGATGAGATGACAGATCCTAAGAAAGGATGAAAAAACTGGGCATACAAAAATACATATCTGCTACTTTCAGTCAAAATGAGGCTCAGGAAGTATATTAGCTTCCTTGGGCTATTGTAAGAAGTCACTACAATTTTGGTGGCTTGAAACAACAGAAATTTATTCTCTCAGGGTTCTGGAGGTCAAAAGTCTGAAATCAGGGTGTTGGAAGGCCCACGCTCCCTCCAAAGGCTCTAGGGGAGGATCTTCTGGGCCTCTTCATCTTCTCATGGTAGAATGTCTCCACTCTCTGCCTCTATATTCACATGACCTCCCCTGTGTCTATGTTTGCTGCTGTCCTGTCTATGTCTTCCCTTATAAGGACATTTGTCTTTGGATCCACTCTAATCCAGGATGATCTCATGTTGTGACCATTAATTAAATTACATCAGCAAAGACCCTATTTCCATAAAAGGTTATATTCACAGTTTCCAAGTTGCATAGTATCTTTTTTTTTTTTCTTTGAAGGGAGAGAGTGCAGTACAGAACAGGCACCATTCAACCCACTACAGGGTGTGAGGTAAAAAGATAAAAAGTTAGGGGAAGGAAGGTACCTGGGCAATGAAAACTAAAACATTGTCTTGTCCTGAGATTCTCAAACCTGGCCATGGGAGGGTGAAAGACAATGAAAAGTGAGGGTGCAAAATATAAAATGGTCAAGAAGACACTTGACACAGTTCAATATCATTGCCGGGTTTGTCAGCATAATGTTAATCATGTTCACCAACATGGCCTCAATATTTTGAAGACAATTCACTCCCTACGCTGTTAAATTGTAGCTTTAAAGTCAGAGGAAAGCTTTTAATGGAATATGAAACACAGTATAGGCAATGGTTAGGCAACTAAGTTAGTGCACTTGAGCTCAGGCTCCAGCCTTTTCTTTCCAGGAAAAGTTTTCCAAAATTGCTTTGAAGGGTAGACTAGGTGCTTGTGTCAGTGCATAGCTTCCCAAGGGGTGTACTTTGAAGGTGACCCTAGTGATATTCAGCAATGAGGTATATAGCACTTTTTCTAGGATGAGTTCACGAACTTAATTGTAAGATGTTGTATGTCTTATTAAAAAATTATTTATTTATTTATTTATTTATTTTAAATTAAAGTTTATTGGGGTGACATTTGTTAGTAAAGTTATTATACATAGGTTTCAAGTGTACAGTTTTGTAATACATCATCTATATATTATGTTGTGTGTTTACCACCCAGAATCAGTTCTCCTTCCATCACCATATGCTTGATCCCTTTTACCCTCATCTACCACCCCTCTCCCCCCTTACCCTCTGACAACCACTATTGTCTCTGTCTATGAGTTTTTGTTTCTTCATTTATTTTTCTTGTTCCTTTGTTGTTTTCAGTTATAAATACTGCATATCAGTGATATCATATGGTTTTCCACTTTTTCTGTCTGCCTTAGTTCACTTAGCATAGTAATCTCAAGGTCTATCCATGTTGTCGCAAAGTGCACTATCTCATCTTTTCTTATGGCAGAATAGTATTCCATTGTGTATATATACCACATCTTTATCTAGTCATCTGTTGCAGGACACTTTGGTTGTTTCCATGCCTTGGCCATTGTAAATAAAGCTGTAGTGAACATTAGTGTACATATATTTTTATGGATAAATGCTTTCAGATTTTTCGGGTAGATACATAGGAGGGGGATTGCTGGGTCATATGGTAATTGTATTCTTAATTTTTTGAGGAGACTCCACACTACTTTCCATAGTGGCTGCACCAATCTACATTCCCACCAACAGCATATGAGGGTTCCTTTTTCTCCACAGCCTCTCCAACACTTGTTATTATTTGTCTTGTTGATGGTAGCCATGCTAACTGGTGTGAGGTAATATCTCATTGAGGTTTTTATTTGCATTTACCTGATAATTAGTGATGCTGAGCATTTTTTCATATGTCTCTTGGCCATCTGTATGTCCTCTTTGGAAAAATAGCTATTCAGGTCCTCTGCCCATTTTTTAATTGGATTGTTTGTTTTTTTGTTGTTGAGTTGTATGAGTTCCTTACATATTTTGGATATTAGCCCTTTGTCTGAGGCATTGTTTGCAAAAATTTTCTCCCATTCAGTTGGTTGTGTCTTTATTTTGTCAATGATTTATTTTGCTATGCCGAAGGTTTTTTAATTTGATATAATCCCATTCATTTATTTTAGCTTTTAATTCCCTTGCTTTTGAAGTCAAATGCATAAAATCCTCTTTGAACCCAAGGTCCATAAGTTTAGTACCTATGATTTCTTCTATGCAGTTTACTGTTTCAGGTCTTACATGTAGGTCTTCAGTCCATTTTGAGCCAATTTTGGTTCACAGTGACAGATAGCAGTCTAGTTTCATTTTTTTTGCACTTGACTTTCCAATTCTCTCAGCATCATTTATTGAAGAGATTGTCTTTTCTCCATTGTATGTTTTGACTCCTTTGTCAAAAATTATCTGTCCATATTTATGTGGGTTTATTTCTGGGTTTTCAATTCTATTCCATGGGTCTGTGTGTCTGTTTTTCTGCCAATACCATGCTGTTTTGATTATTGTTGCTCTGTAGTGCCAGCTGAAGTCAGGGAGTGTGATGCCTCCAGCATTGTTCTTTTCTCTTGGGATTGCTTTGGCTCTTCGAGGTCTTTTGTGGTTCCATACAAATCTGATGATTTTTATTCTATTTCTTTAAAAAATGCCATTGGGATTTTGATGAGGGTTGCATTAAATCTGTATATTGCTTTGGGTAATATGGCCATTTTAACTATGTTGATTCTTCCAATCCATGAACATGGAAATTCTTTCTATTCTTTGTGTCTTCAATTTCTTTTAAAAATGCCTTATAGTTTTCAGTGTATAGGTCTTTCACATTCTTGCTTAAGTTTACTCCTAGGTATTTTATTATTTTTGCTGCAGTTGCAAAAGTAATTGTTTTTTTATTTCTTTTTCTGAAATTATATTGTTAGTATATAGGAATGCAATGGACTTTTGTATGTTGATTTTGTAGCCAGAAACTGTATTCATTTATTGTTTCTAATAGTATAACCTTTTGGTGGAGTATTTAGGGTTTTCTATATATAACACCATGTCATCTGCAAAAAGTGACAATTTAACTTCTTCATTCCCAATTCAGATGCTTTTCATTTCTTTCTCTTGCCCGATTGCTCTGGCTTCCAATTGGATGGCTAAAACTTCCAATACTATGTTGAAAAGCAGAGATGATAGGGGGAAACCCTGTCTTGTTCCTGGACGTAAAGTGAAGGGCTTTAGTTTTTCACCATTAATTATGTTATTAGCTGAGGTTTGTCACATATGACTTTTATTATGTTAAGGTATTTTCTTTCTATACCCATTTTATTAAGTATTTTAATCATAAATGGATGTTGTTTCTTGTCAAATGCTTTTTCTGCATCTATTAATATAATCATATGATTTTTGTCCTTTATTTTGTTTATTTTATTTTGCATATGTTGAACCATTCTTGTGCAGAACCCCACTTGGTCATGGTGTATAACTTTTTTAATAAATTGTTGTATTTGATTTGCTAGAACTTTGTTTAGGATTTTTGCATCTGTACACATCAGAGATATTGGTCTATAATTTTCTTTTTTTGTGTTATCCTTACTAGGTTTTGGTATTGGGGTAATGTTGGCCTCATAAAATGAATTAGGGAGTATTGTCTCTTCTTCAACTTTTTGGAAGACTTTGAGTAGGACAGGTATTAGATCCTCTTGGAATGTTTGGTAGAATTCACTAGTGAAGCTTTCTGGTCCTGGGATTTTGCTTTTGGGAAGGTTTCGGATGACTGATTCAATTTCCTAACTGTTGATCGTTCTATTTACAATTTCCAGTTCATGATTAAGCCTAAGAAGGCTATATATTTGTATGAACATGTCCATTTCTTCTAGGTTATTGAATTTGGTGGCATATAGTCCTTCATAGTATTTTTGGATGATTTTTGTATTTCTGTGGCATCTGTGGTAACTTCACCTCATTCATTTCTGATTTTATTTGTATCTTTTCTCTTTTTACCTTAGTGAGTCTAGCCAAGGGTTTGTGAATTTTATTAATCTTTTCAAAGAACCAGCTCTTTGTTGCATTAATTTTTTTCTATTGTCTTTTTGTTTTCTATTTCATTTAGTTCTGCTCTGATTTTTATCATTTCCTTCTGCTGAGTTTGGGTTTCATTGTTCTTTCTCTAGTTTTTTAAGGTGTAATGTGAGGTTGTTTATCTGAGATTTTTGTTCTTTCTTGAGATAGGCCT
>NW_017731481.1:55953-60145 GCF_001890085.2 Hipposideros armiger
TCTGGATAGATACCTAAGAGTGGAATTGCTGGGTCATAAGGTAGTTCTAGTTCCAGTTTTTTGAGATACCTCCATACTGATTTCCATAGTGGCTGCACCAGTCCGCAGTCCCACCAGCAGTGCACCAGGATTCCCTTTTCCCCACAACCTCACCAGCATTTGTTGTTTGCTGATTTATTGATGATAGCCATTCTGACCAGGGTAAGGTGGTATCTCATTGTGGTTTTTATTCACATTTCCCTAATGATTAGTGAGGTTGAACATTTTTTTCATATGCCTGTTGGCCATCTGTATGTCCTCTTTAGAGAAATGTCTCTTCATATCCTCTGCCCATTTTTTAATTGGGTTGTTTGCTTTTGGTGTTGAGTTGAATGAGTGTTTTAATAAATTTTGGATATTAACCCCTCATCAGATATATCATTGACAAATATCTTCTCCCATTTAGTAGGCTTCCTTTTTGTCTTATTGATGGTTTCCTTTGTTGTGAAAAAGCTTTTAAGTTTGATGGAATCTCATATGTTCATTTTTTTCTTTCACTCCCTTTGCCCACAGGGAAGTATGAGCAAAAATATTGCTCAGGGTAATGTCTGCATATTTACTCCTTCTAGGAGTTTTATGGTTTCAGGTCTTATGTTTAAGTCTTTAATCCATTTTGAATTTGTTCCTGTATATGGTGTAAGGAGGTGGTCCAGTTTCATTTTTGTGCATGTGTCAGTCCAATTTTCCCAGCACTACTTATTAAATAGACTAACTTTATCCCAATGTAAATTCTTGCTTCCAATGTCATAGACTAACTGTCCGTATATACATGGATTTATTTCTAGGCTCTCTATTCTGTTCCATTGATCGATGTGCCTGTTTTATGCCAATACCATACTGTTTTGATTACTGTAGCCTTGTAGTATGTTTTATTGTCTGGTCATGATAACCCCGACTTTGTTCTTATTTCTCAGGATTGCCATGACTATTTGGGATCTTTTATGGTTCCATATAAATTTTAGGATTATATTTTCTATTTCTGTGAAAAATGCCCTTGGTAGTTTGATAGGAATTGCATTGAATCTATATATTGTTTTAGGCAGTATGGACATCTTCACTAGATTAATTCTTTCTATCCATGAGCATGATAAGTGTTTCCATTTATTCGTATCCTCATTTCTTTCTTCAGTGTCTTATTATTTTCTGAGTACAGGTCTTTTACTTCTTTGGTTAAATTTATTCCTAAGTATTTTATAGTTCTTGAAGCAGTTGTAAATGGGACTGTTTTCTTAATTTCTCCTTCAAATAGTTTATTATTGTTATATACAAATGCTATTGATTTCTGAATATTGATTTTGTATCCAGCTACCTTACTGAATTTGTCTATGTTGACAGAGTCTTTGGGGTTCTCTNAGAACTTCACGCTCTCCCCTTTTATGTTTTTGTTGTCAAAAATTATTCCTATTTATGCTGTGAGTTGATTTCTGCACTGCAGTAACAAGTTGTCTTTTTCCTCTTTTTTTTCCAATTTTTTTTTCTTCTTTACCCTGTGTGTTATGTTTAAGTGTATAGTGTCCTGTTTGGTGTAGGGGTTGCCATTTCTTGCTTCTGTCTGTCTGTTTGTAATACTACTCATGGTTTCGTATTCTTTTGCTTTTGTGTTTCAGGTCGAATAGCCTTCTTCAGTATTTCTTGTAGTGCAGGTCATCTATTAGAAAATTCCCTCAGCTTCTGTATGTCTGGAAAGATCTTTATTCCCCTTTCATATCTAAAGGATATCTTGGCTGGATATTTTAATCTTGGCTCATAATTTATCTCTTTCAATAGTTTGAATATTTGATTTCACTCCCTTCTGGCTTGTAGAGTTTCTGCTGAAAAATCTAATGATAATCTAATGACCTTTCCCTTGTAGGTTACTGTCTTCTTTCGCCTGGCTACCTTCAGAATTCTTTTTCTGTCATTAATTTTTGACAGTTTCAATATAATGTTCCTTGGAGAAGGTGTGTTTGGAATGAGGTAATTAGGTGTTTTATTTGCTTCTTGGATTTGAGGATCCAGTTCTTTCCACAAGTTTGGGATGTTCTCATTGACTGTATATACTCTCTGTTCCTTTCTCCCTTTCTTTTCCTTCTGGCATGTCCATTATTCTTATGTTGCTCTTTCTGATAGAGTCAGAAAGTTTTTGTAGAGTTTTTTTCATTTCCTTTAACCCTCAAGTCTATCTCTTCTTCCATTTGTGTCACTTCCAGATTTCTATCTTCAATGTCACTGGTTCTTTCCTCCATCTGGTCAGTTCTATTACCTAAGCTGGCTATTTCTTTCTTCATTTCTTTTATTGAGTTCTTAATCTGCAGAAATTCTGTTTGGTTCTTTATGAAAATTTCAATCTCTTTGGTAAAATGTTAATTTTGTTATCTGATTGTGTTCCTGAATTCATTAAACTCCCTGTCTGTGTTACCTTGCATCTCATTGAGTTTTTTCAGAACTGCATTCTTGAACATTTACTGGAGACTTTTAATTTTCTTTCTGAGCTGCCTTGTTACCTTGGTTACTCATGGCAATTAATGAATTATTATTTCTCTTCCTAGTCATCTACAGAGTGGGTTCTGCAATGGGTTGATTGGAAGAGGTCTTTCTTTTGCTTTCCAGTAGGTGTTGGTGGAATATTTTATTTTCTCTCTTACTGCAACCTTTTATTCTCTCTCATGCTGTAGTGTTATATTTTCTCTTGCGCTGTTCCAGCTTCTCACATGATTCAGAGGTTCCCTAGAAGGTGGACTTCTCCTCTGTGAGCAGGTTGCCTGGATCTTAGGGCACCGCCTCCATGGGGGGATGTAGAGACCTTCTGAGTCCCAAAGCTCTTCCTGCAACCAGATTCAGAGCCTGTGTGTTTCTGCAGCTCTGTTTGCCCCTGCAGGAATCCACCCAGATAGGTGGTGGCAGGAGTGGGGTGGGTTGTGAGAGGTGGCTCTGAGCAATGGTGGTGACTACCAGCACAGTTAATCTTCCACTTAAGATTCCTTCCCTTTCCCTGGAATTAGTTAGGCTGTGAGTCTGTGGCTACAGGGCTGCAGTTTTCAGAACTGTACATATTCTGTCATTTTGATCTGACACTGCTACCGTTTTGCTTCTAGCACTGAGAAGGTGGGGTGTGGTGTGCTCTGGGGGGATAGAAAGGGGTCAGCCAGGCTCCATGCCTATGTCTTCTGTCCTCTGCTTGGCAGTGAGGGCTTAAACCACCATTCTCACCCCTATTCCCTCAGTCTTTTCTCCAAGGTCTCTGCCATGAGCATTGGGTTCAGCTGATCCGTCAGGAAGGACTTTGAGCCATATGGGGAGGGCTAGCAGTCCAAATCCTTTCCTCTCCCATGACTGTGGTAGCTACGAAATGCAGGGAGCTTGGAGCTCAGAGCTCTGAGTTCCTGCCTGCATTCTGCAGCTCACACGCTGCCTGCGTCTCCATACTTCCCCCTTCCCTCCTCCCACGCTCGCCCAATTTGCCCATCTTTAGATGGCTTCAATTGCGCATCTCTTAGTCTTGCCTGTCTGCTGCGCAGGGAGTCCTTTGTGGAACTATATCTGTTCAATTTGTTGTAAATTCCAGGAAGGTTTCAAGAGGCTCAGCTCATGCTGCCATTTCTGTGACATAATCTCCAGACCTTGTATGTTTTTAACCTAGCAATTTGATTTCTACATTCTTTTTTCAAAATTCTGTAAACATTCAGTTTATCAAGTCCTTTTGAAACAACTTTAGCATCCTGCTGATTTCCTCATTAAGGAACTAAATATATTTTGGACACATATTTTATATTGACATGAGTTGTTTTTTAAAAACTTTTTGAAAGTAATATTTTGACAGATAAAAAAGTCTAGAAAAAGAATAACATAAAATGGAAAATTGGTTTTTATAAAGAAAGAAAAACCAAATATTTTATTAGTTTTGTTCATCCCACTTCTGGGCCTTCTGATTATTGGAATGAGTGGAAGAAAAGCATATAAAATGTCTTTTAATTTCCTTACCCCTCACACCAACACTCTACCCACCCTGCCCCCATTCTTAATGTGTTTATTTTGAAGAGGTTTTGGAAAGTACACTAAACTTTCAGCCAGAAGACATTTGACCTGACCACTGACCAGATGTGTAACGTCATAAAAGTCACCCAACCTCTCTGACCTTTAACTTCCTCTATTTCTTTTTTTTGTAATCTTTTTT
>NW_017731481.1:65635-67713 GCF_001890085.2 Hipposideros armiger
GTTTTTTACCTCCATTTCCTCTCGTTCCACTGATTCAGGAGGTTTCTTCTGTTCTTTTATTTGGGATGTGTTTCCCCATTCTGGCTTACTCTTTGTGCTTGCTTTGATGTAATAGGTTGATTCCCTAGGTCTCTCAGTCTTTTCTGGGTGGACTTATGTGGTATGTGTCCTTTATATTTGAATTACTCAGTCTCCCTATTCTCTTGTGCATGTGTACCAGAGGTGTTCCATGTGTTGTGTGTCTTCTCCTTTTGAAGTTGAGCTTTGATTGCTTTTGGCTTGGCAGTAGGTAGAATTGACTCCCAGGCTGACTAGCTGTGAGGATTAGCTGTGTCCACAGTTTATAAGCTGCTGTGTGAGCGTTGACCCCTCCAATGAGGCTTGGCCCCTATGGGCTCTTGCGCCTGTAGCGATTTCCCTTTGGGTGTGACTCTTGTAGGTCAAACCCTGTAAAGCTCTGGTTTGGTCTAAAGTTGGCCTCTGGATGTGATGGTTCTTGTGCCTCTTTGGCTGGGCCCTGCTACACAGTGTGGTCCCCTTCAAGACAATACACCGAGGCCGAGCCAAGTCTGGAAGAGCTGGGAGTAACTGCTTCTATTTCAAAATGGAAATAATGAGATAATATGTCCTAACATATACAACACAAATGTAGATTGGATAAAGATGTAAGCATCAACAATAAAACAAGTAGTACTCTAAAAGAAATAATGTTAGGATGCAAATAACTTCCTGAGCATGTTTTGAACCCCAGAATTGTAAGTGAAAATATTGGTTTATTTGACTACCCTGTTATAAATGGCTGTTTTACACAGGCACATAAAATGCAAAGAGCAAAGTATATGAAAGACATTCAAACTCATTGATAATCATAGAAATGTACATTTAGACAATAGTATGATAGCATATAAAATTTGTGAAAAACCACACAGGAAACTTTCAAGGGTTATCGTTGCTAGGTGGGAAGATGAGAATTAGGATATTTTTACTTTCCATCTTGCAAATTTTGTTATTTTTTACTATCTTGCCACAAACATTGATTGCATTATTTTTAATCATCATTTCTGAGAAAGGGATGTTTCTTGGATGGTTATTTTAATAAGTTTATTAAATGTTATTAGTTATAGATTCTGTAATTAGTAATTACATAATTTTAACCCAAGTAATACTACACATATCAAATCTTTAAGAACGACAAAACGAAAAAGTTTGGTAATGTTCAATGTTGCTAGAGGCATAGATAAACTGGTACTTCCTTTATATATAAAACACATACAAATGCAATTATGAATTCATATAATTTTTCTGTAACTTGATCAAGAAGTAGTGCTTAAACTTTTTATGTGCAGAATATTTAGTGCAGCAAATCTACTTTGAGAAATTTATCCTAATAATGAGAAAACATCTAAAAATACATGTATAAGGATAATTATTTCAGACTTGCTAATAATAATGAAAAATTATATGTAATTAGTAATATTTATTAATAGGATTTTATAATGATATACAAGTTTTAAAACAAAAGTGATATACAGAGGGTGCCAAAAAATGTATACACATTTTAAGAAAGAAAAACTGTATTAAAACTGAATTTTTAAAAAACTGAATATGTACTGATAACAAAAGATAAATACAAGTCACGTTTGACTTCTGCAATTACAAGAGGTGCTCAAACTGATTACCATCAGTGTCCAGACACTTCTGATTATGGCAAACTACTGCTTGAGGAATGCTAACCAAAGTGTCCACCTGTATACAATTTTTTGGCACCCCCAGTATAAGTAGTAACTGACACAAAAAGACATGTTAATTAGCGAAAAACTCATCAGCCAATCCTGTCTCCCACACTATAACTTTAAAAAACAAAGTCTGGCAATCAAAAGGTATTTTACATAGTTAAATACATTCTTCAGTCTCTAGAGCAGCAGTTCTCAACCTGTGGGTCGCGACCCTTTTGGGGGTTGAATGACCCTTTCACAGGGGTTGTCTAAGACCATCGGAAAACACATATTTTCGATGGTCTTAGGAACTGAGACACCGCTCCTCTATCTGTTTCCAGGTGGGTCCGCCCACATGCAGAT
>NW_017731481.1:68088-85268 GCF_001890085.2 Hipposideros armiger
AAATTACAGTTATAGAGTAGCAACGAAAATAATTTTATGGTTGGGGGTCACCACAACATGAGGAACTGTATTAAGGGGTCACAGCATTAGGAAGGATGAGACCCACTGCTCTAGAGGAAAAGCCAAAAGGTCTTCCTTTTTCATTTTTAATGAATTGCAAAATATCTTTAACTCTTTTCCCCCAACCCCCACCCTCCACCCTCCCACCCCGCCTTCTTGATCACTTTCAAGGTTCCCACATTAGTGGTTTTCAAACTTTTGGGTACATCAGCTTCACCTATAGGGCTTGCTAAAACACATGCTGCTGGGCTTCCTGCAGAGTTTCTGGTTCAGCAGGTCTGTGGGAGGGCACCAGAATTTGCATTTCTAACAAGTTCCCAAGCAATGATGAAGTTGCTGAACTGGGGACCATATTTGGAGCCCAGAGGATCTCACAGTTCATGGTTTTCTTGTGTTGTGATGTGATACAGAAGTAAAAACATTAGAACTTTTTAAAGAAGGGAGAAGATGAAAAAGAGAAAGAACAAGAAAGATTTCTCCTGGGGTTAGCTGAGTGGCTCTTTGGTTAAGAGCTGGCTTGGGATGCCAGCTCTGAGCAGCAGGGCCCCAGTTCGGATCACACATGAGGGCCAGTGACTCTGCCCCCTACAGCTAAGATGGTGAATAACAGCTTGATCTGGAGCTGGGCTGCCGTGAGTCGCTGGCCACGGTGTAGGCTGCAGCCTCTGCTGCAGTGGGCTGCCATAAGCTACCATGTGTGGCCGGCAGCCAGCATGAGCAGCCGCCAGCTGGCGACCGATCTGCCTCACTCAGGAAGAGCGCAATGATAATACCAACATGAACCAGTGAAGTGACGTCCTCCACAACTAAACTGAAGAACAGAGGGACAGCAACTTGTCTGTTCCCCTTCCCCGGATTCCCCAGTGCTGTTCCCTTCCCCCAATTTCCCAATAAAATCTTTAAAAAAAAAAAAGATTTCTCTGGCAATCTAAGTGGAAATAAAAAAGTAAGCATTAAAGACTAGAGTGTGGCCTAGACTGAGGCAAAATGTAGTATTTAAGAATTTCCATGTAAGTCAGGAAGCAGAAATCCAGCAGAATGTAATTCTTAGGATAGGATTCCTTATCTAGGCATCAAAACAGGAAGAACAGAGGTGATGATTTAGTTATAAATTCTTCAAACCCACTTTAAAAGACCTTCTGAATATTATGACTTTACATCTTTGATTTTCTTTGATGAAGATTATATGCCATTGTCTCTGTAATGGCATTCAATTTTTGTTCATAAAACACATGTATGCCTCATATAGATGAGACAAAAATCCAAGTTGCCAGTTCAGAGTCAGTTTATCATAAATCTGTCTTTCTTCTTATTAGCATTCTCAACTCTGCTTTTTAATCTCTCCCTCTTACAGTATCAAACTATAAATAGCTTCAGTTTCTCATTCTTGAATGGAGATAGCTTTGAAACACAAATTTCTCCTTTACTAATGGTTTAGGGCTCTCCTGAAGAAGTAATTTACATTTTTGGTCTCTATTTTCTTAACTTCCTCAGCACCCTAAAATTTGAACCCTGCTTCCAGGAATCTGACCTAAAATTCTATACCATACGAAGTGAAAGGTTAATATGTGTTAGTGACTTCCTACTTTTTGTTTTCTTTTCAACGGGGACCATTTTATTTTATTTTCTAATGATACATTTGACTTTCTGATGAGTCCCTACTTTGTGAAAGCCCCTAATGTCTTCTGAAAGATAATTCTCTTCTGACTCATTGAAACTCTTTCAATGTCTTTTTGAGCTGTATTGCTTGAATCAGTTCCTCTGTCTGCCTTGTAAATAATTTCCAGTATCTGTGTTGATCTTCTCCTTTCACTTTGCAGCTTCTCCAAAATGACTTCTGACGATCTTGTGGTTTTAACCACAAGACACATAACTTCTACAGTTATGCTTCCCAGTTGTATATTTTCAATATTAATGCTTTCCTGAACTTCAAACTGTACACTCAACTGCCCAGTGTATAGTCATATTTTAACAGTCCACAGATATTTTAGGCTGTGTATATCTAAAAAGAAATTCACTATCTTTATGCCCTTTCTTTGACTTCCACCAGCATTTCTGTTTCAATTTGTGCTCTCACCAATTCATTCAGTCATCTAATTCATAAACATGGAAATCATTCTCATCTCCTCTATTTCTTAACTCAGAGACACGACATTCAGCTGTACAGATTGTACTCTGAAAACTGAGGCCCAGAACATAGTATAGGTCAGGAGTTGGCAACATTTCTCTTTAAAGAGCCAAATAGTAAATATTTTAAGCTTTATATACCGTATAGATTCTGTTGCAACTACTCAGTTCTGTTGCAGTAATGTAAATAAATGAGCATAGTTGTTACAGCAATAGGTGTAGTTTGCCACTTCTTGGGATAGTGTCAGTGTTACTGAAATCCATGCTATGTTCACTTGGCTAAACCATGGGCCCAGTGTGGGCACACAAAGGGTGCTATTGGGTAGGAATAATTTTGCCTTTAGTGCCTCTACCTCTAAATTTAATCATTACATCATTTAAATTTTACTTTCAAAATATTTTTTCAATACATGCCTTCTCCTTTCCAAATTCATTGTCATTATCTGAGTTTAGTCCTTGAACAGTATTTCAAAGGCTTTTTAATCTAACTGAATGTCTTAAAATCCTACAAACAAAATTAACTTCCTTAAATTCAAATAAAATAGTAGGGCCAACTTACATAAAGAGAAAATTCTTATGTAGTCTATAAAAAGCACATTTGAACTGATTTTCTAGTATCATCTTCCATCATCCTTTCTCTTGAGCTTTATATTTCTAGTAACACTGAGTTATGTGTAGTCCCAAGAAGCACAGTTATCTCTGTTTATCCACTAGCCCCTCTGTTTTACTGCCTTCCCATCTTCAAATTTCTACCTGGAAAAGTTAATTTCAGATTCTAAACCTGGCCCCAACTATCATATTTCTATAAATACGATCCTTTAATTCCCCAAAACAGCTGATAGAATTAACAACTTCTTCCTCTTTGCAAGTTCTTAAGCTTATACGCACATCAGTAATTGAACACTTTATTTGGGGATATATCTGATTATGTTTTTCTCTCGTAGTAGACCATATGTTCCTTAAGCACAAGGACTGTTATGTTAGTCATCTGTGTATTTGTAGTGCTTAGCACAGAGCCCAGTGTATAGTGAAATCTCAATATTTGTTCAACTGAATTGGCCTAAATTCTATCATAAGACTGAAACTGAAAGCAGCTACTCCCCGAAGCTGCTCCCCAGAGAGGTCTAAAATAATGAAATGTTTATACTTTGAATGCAGAAAGAACTTCCAGATCATTACCGGCCTTGGATGGAAATCGCCAACAAACTTCATCACTTGATTGAAAGTCACCAGCTTCGAGCTCAAGTGAACAAGGTATATATATATATATATATATATATATAAATTTTTATTTTACTCTGTAACCCCTTATCACCATCTTATTTAAATCTTCATGTCCCTTTTCTTTCTCAGCATTGTGGAGTGGGTCAATTGACACAGGGACGCCAATCACTGCTATTGAGCTTATTGACAAAACTACCTTGCCTTTCGTCAAGAGCAGAATGACTTGTTCCTGATTTGACACGTGTTTCCCTAAAATTTCCAGAGCCCGCAAAAAACAATTCCTGGAACACATTAAGCACTCAACAAATAGTTATTTAAAACAAGGAGACAATCTGGCTGGGAATTGTGAGCAAGCTGATGGATAAGATCCAGCTGGGGAAGGACAAGCATAGAAGTTACCCGTGTCCTCATTCCATGTCGTGTGGTCAGTGCTCCTCTGCCTCTGAGCAAGTTTGCCTTGATTTTACCATGGGGGTCTCACAGAATAGCTGAATGAAGAGAGCTTCTGAGTTATAATATCAGCATTGTCAGGTTCTGCAGGAATAATTGATAAGACTGTAAATACATATGGGGTAAGATGAGAAATATTTCCCAAGAGTATGTAAGGGACAGTGAAATTTCTTGGTCCTGGGAGAACTGACATTACCCCACAGGAATAATCAGAAGATGTAATAGGGAGATGCAGATTTTGATTCAGGAAGACCTGAGTTTGAATCATGGTTTTATCACTTAGTAGCTATTGAACAACTTACTTAACCTCTGTAATTCTGCTTCCTTATTTATAAAATTAGAGAAATTATGGTCTCAGAATTGTTGTGAAGACTAAATGACTTTTGAAAAAGTCTTTTCATATATCACAATAGTGTTCAATATATATTTATACTTCTCACCAGTCTTTTCCATCTGTCTTAATCTTACATTTGGAGTGCCATGTGATTTCAAAGATATAAGAAAGGTTTCTTACTCTCCAAAATTCTTTTTCATTGACTTACATATATTTAATGTCTATAATGAAAAATTCATTAAAAAACACATATTGAATGCCTGACACATGCAGTCACAAGATTAGAAACCCTGTAAGAGATGTAAGAAACTGTCTCCAATGTCTATGAAGATGGCTAACTATGCCTGAGAATTTATTTTCCTGCTGCACATAAAGGCTCATTAACATGACCAAAGAAATACAAAGAAAAATAAGAAAGTAAGAAAATATCTGTAGTGCAGGAAAACGAGAAAATACCAATGATGGAATAAAAACTTTACAGATTTTTGTACCATATTAAGCAAATCCTACAGATCCACAAATGAGTGTGCCAAGCATTCAACCAAAGCAAAAAGGAGATGTTCCCTCCCACCCCTCACCCCCTCAGCCTCTCTTTCCCATCTCAGAGTTGTAGGGCATAGAAACAAGAGAGAATCGGGCAGTTTGCAGGAAGGCAGATTCAAGTTCAGTTTGTGAACTACACAGTCCTTTCTACCTGGCTTTTCTCAGGCTTTATTTGATTAAACTGCCATAAGTAAAATGAAGGACTTGTTGAATTGTGCTCCTCATATGTTAAGTGTCAATGAGAAAAGGCCAGGAGTGTCCAGCAAACTTCTGTCCACTGGAAACATGCGAGTTGGGGAAACAGCTTAGCACAACAGTTAAATTATTCCCCTGACACTTTCATTAGGTTGAGTAGTATCTCTTCAGAAATCATGTTTACTTGGAACATGTGAGTGTGAGGTTATTTGAAGAGAAAGTGTTTACAGATGTAGTCAAAGTAAACGAGGTTATACTGTATTAGGGTGTACTCTAAATCCAGTAAGACTGGTATCCTTATAAGAAAAAGGATGTTTGGACACAGACACACAGGGAACTACACCATGTAAAGATGGAGGCCGACATTGCTGGAAATCACCAGGAACTAGGAGACAAACATAGAGCAGGTTCTCCCTCAGAGCTTCCAGAAGGAACCAATCTTACCAACACCTTAATTTCATTCCTTTTTTTTGTTTGTTTTGTTTTTAGCTGAGCCATCCTGCCACCTGTTGGCAGCTCAGCTCAGGCTGTGAATCAAACTGGCGACCCTGTTGCTCAGAGCTCGCACTCTTGAGTGAGCTTTTAACCAACTGAGCCACTCAGCCTGCCCCCCCACAAACACCTTAATTTCTGATTTGTATCCTCCAGAATTGTGAGAGAATAAATTTCCATTGTTTTGAGCTTCCCAGTTTGTGTTCATTTGTTGAGGCAGCCCTAGGAAAATAATACAATACTTTTGGCCAGTCTTTATACTTGTAATTACTTATAAAACATCTAACTAGATAAAACTACTTTTAAGACTTGACCACCAGAGGTTGAGACTGCATCAATTGGAAATCAGTCGTGAGAAGCAAACATAATGGCTTTCAGGACCAGACATTACCATTTTTTTCTCTTAGGGTCTTTATTTGGCATAAACAATAAAATAAGTGAATTTTCAGTTTCAATCTTACAGTATCCCCAGGCCAACCACCTTGCTCTTACAAAGCCCCAATTGTTCATTGACATAGATTCATCCATCTTCTTCAAGGAAAATTCACCCTCCTCTAACCTTCTGCCATAAAACACTGCAGGCAACTGACTTGTTCCAGGAAGCTCTACAAACGGAAACTAAGCAGTATTCTGAAAATATTATAAGGAAAGCTATATCAGCTACTAATCCTGATATAACTGACCTCCATTCCCAAACATGAAAAAATAACCCCAAATTATCAAAGGTAATGAAGAGAATGAACAAGTCAAAGAGCATGAGAAAGGGACTAAACATTCAGAACCAATGGCCTCTCATACAAAACAAAAGATGAGGGTGAACACAGCACAATATATGGATGACATATATTAGAAATGTACACATGAAATCTATAATTTTACTAACCAGTGTCACCCAATAAATTAAATAATTAAAAAAACGAATGCCTTAATTAATTTTTAAAAATTAATTTGAAATTAACTGATGTCTAATTAATTATATTTACTTCATAAAAATATATGAATAAGTGAAGTTTCTATGTAAAAGAAACCATTGTGAAGCAAAGAAACAAACAAACAAACAAACAAAATCTGCAATATAAACCCAAATTAATCAGGAAACATTGATGATAGAAAAAAATTGTAATTTAGGGAATTCCTTGAAAGCTTTTCATAAAGCATAAAGCAAAAAAATTAAAAATGCCAGCCATCACAAAAATAAAAATATATGAAGAAGAGAAATGAATGATCCAAATTCTACAAAATAGAGGTCTCACAAAGCAGAGTAGTGTAGGTGGAAGAAAAGCAAACTTCAATCATATAAGAACAAAATTTTTCAGATCTAATGTGAGTATTTCTATCAGAAAGACAATGGCAGTGGAAGGGCACACAATAGGTAAAAATTAAAATTTTCTAGTTTAAGAAGAAAATTTTGCAAGTTTTAATCATGAAACAATAAAAATAAGTTACTTATACTTAACATAGGACTATTTATCTATAATAATAAGTATTAAAAGACAATTTAGCACCTATTTGAATGGCTAAAATTTTTTTAAAATCTGTCAATATCAAATACTGCAATATCAAATCCCCAAAGAGGCTCATTTATAATTCATATTGCTGGTGGGAATGTAAAACAGTACAGCTACTTTGGAAGACAGGTGGTAGATTTTTATGAAGTTAAACATAGATTTACCATCTGACCTACCAATCACATTCCTAAGTATTTACCCAAGTAAATTAAAAATTTATGTTCATGGAAAAGCTTATGTGCAAATGTTTATAGCAGCTTTGTTCATAATTACCCAAACTGGAAATAGCCAAGATGTCTCTCAACAGGGAAACAGTTAAACTGAGTACAATGGACTGAATGTTTGTGTTGCCCCCAAATTCATATGCTGAAGACTTAACTTCTAATGTGATGGTATTAGGAGGTTGGGCCCTTGGGAGGTGTTATTAGTCAAGGATCTCACAAGAAATGGAACTAATAGGACACACACACACACACACACACACACACACAAGATGTGATAAAAACATAAGGTGAATATTTCAATTAAAAAAAATTTATTACAGTTAAAGATACATTGCCATTAATCCCCCTCAAAATACTTCCCCTCACTTTGAACACACTTATCCCATCATTCTTGCCACTTTCTGAAGCAGTTCTGGAAGTCCTCTTTCATGAGTATCTTTAGTTGTGCTGCCATGGCTGCCTCAAAGTCATGAGTCATTTTAACTTTGGGGAGAAGCCAGAAGTCACATGGTGTCAGATCTGGTGAATAAGGTGGATGTAGTCACCCACAGTGTTTTTATTTGACAGAAATTGTGGTACCAGAAGCTATGTGTGACACCAAGCCTTCCCGTTATGATCACAAAATATGATGAATGCTGCTGCTGAGTGCCATCCAACAGAAAGGCAGGGATCTTCAATACACGAAGTGGAGCGTCCAACCTTAGTAACAGTGTGTGACAAGTTTCAACTTGTTCAGTGCAGTCAGTTGGACGAGAGCCATGGTTGAGAGAAGGTCTGTTTTCAAGTGTGCCGTAAATTATCCTCCATCATGGCAACGCTCCATGTCACACATCGCTTCTGGTATATGTCAATTTCTGTCAAAAACATTACAGTGTGTCCTCATCCGCCTTATTCACCGGATCTGGCACCATGTGACTTCTGACTCTTCCCCAAAGTCAAAATGATTCAGGACATCGAGGCAGCCATGACAGTGCAACTAAAAACACTTATGAAAGAGGACTTCCAGAACTGCTTCAGAAAGTGGCAAGAATGATGGGATGAGCATGTTCAAAGTGAGGGGGAATATTTTGAGGGGGATTAATGGCAAACTGTCTTTTATTGCAATAAATTTTTTTATTTAAACATTTACCATGTTGTTTGATAAAACTTATATATAAATAGATATAGATATAGCTGTAGATATAGACATAGATATAGATATAGGTAAAGAGACTTATTATGAGAGATTGGCTCACATGATTATGGAGGCCGAGACGTCCCATTATCTGCCTCCTGCAAGATAGAGGTCCAGGAAAGCTGAGAACCAAGGGAGCCAATGGGTTAAGTCCCAGACTAAGTCCAAAGATCAAAGAACCAAGAGCACTAACGTCCAAGGCCTGAAGAAGACAGTTGTCCCAGCTCAAGCAGAGAGCAAATTCACCCTTCCTCCACATTTTTGTTCTATTCAGGCCCTCAAGGGATTAGAAGATGACCACCCAAACTGGTGAGGATAGATCTTCTGAGGATAGATCTACTTAGTCTACTAGTCTAAATGATAATCTCTTCTATAAGCACCCTTACAGACACACCCAGAAAAAATGTTTTACCAGCAATCTGGTATGCCTTAGCCTAGTCAATTTGACACATAAATCTGACCGACAAGGAAAGTAATTAGGTCACGATGGTGGATTTCTCATAAATGAGACTTGTGCCCTTATAAAAGTGACCCCAGAGTGCTCTCTGGCCCACTATTGTTAGTATATGAGGATACAATAAGAAGACAGCAATCAGTAACCTGGAAGAGGGCTCTCATCAGAATCCAACCATGCTGGCAACTTGATCTTGGATTTCCGGCCTCCAAAATTGTAATAACTAAATTTCCATTGTTTATAAGCTTCCTAGTCTATGGTCCTGACCAAACTGACAAAGACACTGAGTTATAGCTATATAGTAGAATGCTATTCAGTAACAAAATGAATAAGTTATTGGTTTATTCAACAACATGGATGAACCTTAAATACATTGGGCTAAATGAAACATATCAGATCCAAAAGGCTACATATTATATAATTGCATTAGTGCGACATTCTGGAAAAGGAAAAACAATAAGAACAGAAAACAGATCGCTGGTTACCAAGGGTTGAGAGGAAAGGAGTGGTTGACTATGAATGGGGAATTTTGATGATAACATAACTGCTCTGTATTATCCTCAGGTGGTGGGTATATGATTCTATGCATTTGAAAACCCCCCAAAATTATATATCACAAAGAGTGAATTGTATGCAAATTTTAAAAAATTAACCAGAATGTTGGGGGTTCAGGGAGGGAATGCAGACAATGACAAATGAATCTAACTGTGCTGCAGTTATATGACATAACTTCATGAAAGAGTGGGGTGGGGGGTAGAGTTGTCCTAAGTTACTGTGGAATATGATGCAACTGGGATCTATAAGGATGAGTTACATGAGAACTGTATATAATCACTGCCCGAGACTTGTGCCCTCATATTCTAGTGGTTTTCATGGGATACAGGTTAAACAATTCTAAAACTGCTTTTTCTTTCAGAATAACCTCTAACCAAGAGAAACATTCTCAGTTTGAACCTTATTCCTTTACCCTAAGACTGTACTTGTGGCTATAGTGCACTTGAAATGTGGCTAAAACAAATGGAGAAGATACTCACTGGATTTGGAAGACCTACTATAAAAAGAGACCGTAAAATATCTCAATATTTTTATACTGATTAGATGTTGACAATATTGTAGATATATTGACCTAGATAAAATGCATTATTAATGTATTATTAATACAAATTTCACCTGTTTCTTCTGACTATTTTTAAAATGTGGCTGCTAGAAAATTTAAAATGATCCCTGTGTCTTTCGTATTTTTATCAGAGAGTGCTGACTTGAGAGATCAGGGCTGTGGTCAGCAGAACTGAAGTAGCACCCTGGCTCAATTCCTCCTGGCTCTGTGACCCTAGGCAAATACCTTCTCCTCTGTGACTCTCAGTTTTGACCTGAGGTTTTGGAGAAGACGAAAAATCCTGTGTGAGAAGTTTTTAGCATTGTGCCTTAGACACTCTTGAGTAAGAGCCTTAGAATAAGCACTGAATAAATAACTGCTGTACTAATTTTCAGGCTGGTTTCTGTTAAAGTGCAACATCTCAGCTGCCACACACACACACACACACACACACACACACACACACACACACACCCTCACACGCCTAGTGAGTGTTAAGTTGGCTATTCTATCCCAGAGCCCCTTTGGAAGAGGAACAAACATGCAGACAGATAAGGAAAGGCTGCCCCCTAGTGGATAGCAGGAGAAGGATTCTGTCACAGAGGCTCAAGTGCGAGCTGCCCTGGGCCTGGGCCGAAGGAGCCCTGGGTCCTAGCCCACTTGGCGTTGCCTGTAGCTTAAAGAGAAACACAAGATGTCCACCACCACCCATACACCCCTGGACCCCAGACAGGGACACCTGGAAAGATCTAGATCAGGCTGTGTCTAGAGATGAGGAGGGGATCGGGGAAAGGAGGTAAGCTAAGGTAGCTGTGCCTGGAAGCTGGGACTCAGGGATTGTTGGTATCAACCAAGACAGGAGGGCTGGCCCAGACAAAACCGAGAAACTGGTACTATTTGTTTAGGCTTTGCTGTCAATAATAACTAGCTCCTGTATAGGGTGTTGCTTTCAGTGAGGACACTACTATTTGTTTAGGCTTTGCTGTCAGTAATAACTAGTTCCTGTACAGGGTGTTGCTTTCAGTGAGGACACTACCTTCCAATGACACGTCTTGACAAGGAGGAAACTGGCGTGGAGAGGTGAAGAGACCTAGCCAGGGTCAGTGTGAGTGTTTAAACAAGGGATAAACAACAATTTGGCCCAACTCAGCTACCTCCCTCTAGGGATTTGGTCCAATTCCTAACTGCATGGCGCCTCGTTTTTTACGTATGCATTAAACGGAGAGATTTCTGCTCACAGCACAGGGCTGTTATTATTCGAGTTAAATGATACCAAGTCAGCAGAGGTGCTTTGAAAAGAGGGGATTGTAAAAGTCGCCGTTGGGGGTCTCCCATAAAAGAAATGATGGCAATCTTGGGAGTTAATAATTTTAGAACACAGTAACCAAGTGGTCACTTCAGTAATAGAGACCAGTGTCTATCCGGCACAACTATGGGGACAGTTTGGGGGCTTGAATGGGGTACATCCTGAACAACATCACTTGGGATAGCTCCTCCTATGCTGCAGTGCCCTGGGATCAGGGGAGAAATGGATGTGCATGGAAGCTCGTTGTTCCTTCACTGAAACAGAACCTGTTCCTTACACCCAAAGAACCTTTCAAGTCACAGAACCCCTGTGGCCACCCCCCCACCACCCCGCCCTGTACCCCTGCAACTGATAATCTCTGGAAATTCTCTTGAACAGATGCCCCTCCTGAACTGCCAGTTCCTCAGGAGTTACCGGGAACAGCGCCTGGCCCACTTGGTCCTGAGTTTTATTACCATGGGATATGTCTGGCAGGAAGGAGAGACACAGCCCGTAGAGGTAAAGGATGAACAGATGCCTGTCTTGTATCTGGCAGGTCTGCTGCACCTAGAGCATGCTCTCTGCCTGGCACCAGTGTTTTCCTAGAAAATGGGTCCTTCTTGTTCTTTTCTTTGTGTGTCAGTTGAAGGAAAGACAAAGCGCTCATTTAAATGAAAGGTTTTTCCCCCCAAACTACCAGGTTAATATTCTTTA
The DNA here is from genome assembly GCF_001890085.2 of Hipposideros armiger. Lineage (NCBI taxonomy): Eukaryota > Metazoa > Chordata > Mammalia > Chiroptera > Hipposideridae > Hipposideros > Hipposideros armiger. Next base: position 79,969 of record NW_017731481.1, read on the forward strand.
GAAATGGTAGCTTTTTGAATCTGTTTTCTGACATCCTGTTCCAAGAATGTTGGAAGAGTTGCATCTGAGAGCAAGTTTTGAGATCTCATAAAAACCTTAACGATAGCTTACATTTTATAGCATTTTGTACTCCTCTGCACATAATTTATCTCGGTCAATTTTCACAATCCCATGAGATAAGTAGAGCTATGCTGTGCCCATTTTACAGACAGCTGAGGACTACAGAAGTCCAAAGTCAGATAACAAATTAGTGGAAAATCCAAGGCTAGGCCCTAATGTAACCTCCTTCCCCCAGAGACACACATTGACATTTACAGCACTAATTTTTATTTTTGTTTAATACTACTTGTTACCTACTAATTATTGGGTTATCTCTTAGTAATTCATTTAAATCTCTTCTGAATCTTTGCATAACATTTTATAGTTTCAACCTGAAACTTGAGACATGAAATCTCCCAGTTCCACTGACTGCAGTATAAAGGACCATTTCATATAAATGTACCTTTTCTAGAAATCAGGGAGTTGCTCTTGTTCCAATTCCCCATGGTTCAGTGAGCAGCCCATGCCTGTTTTGTTTGCCTGGTTGATCCTACCTCTTACCTCTCAAGTAAACACCTGAGATTCCCAGTGAGGAAGAAAAGGAAAGTGAGAAAGGAGCGAAAAGAAAAGCATAGAGCTGCTTCAGACTTTTTAAATGTCAGTACATCTAACTTTAAAAAATCATGTGTTTGATATTGGAAAGTTTAAAATCTAGGCACACTATAGAACATCCCACTGGGATTCTCTCCCCCATCTGATTTCCAAACCATAGTCCTAAATTGGGGAAGGGGGTAGAGAACGGTGACAGGAAACAGAGTCTCCAGCTTCAAGATGTGTCCACGTACTTCCAGGCCCCAGTGACCCCCTAACCCCCCCCCCAGACTTGGATCGTCTCTTACTTCCTTTGAATCTCCTCTGACTTTTCAACTAAGTAGACACCTCTCTGCTGCACTGCCTTCCTCATCTCCTGCCTCCTGAGGGACGCTGACCTGAGTTTGAATTTTAAAACTCTTTAAAGCTCTTCATTGGTTCACCTAAAAAAACTAGTTCTGCCCCAAACCTATTTAAACATCTAAGGAAACAAAGACAGAAGCAGGGCTTCTTTAATAGATACTTTTTTTCTTAAGGGGAAATAAAAATGGAAGTGGAAGAAAGGGAGTATAAGAATATTCTTTTGAATCTAGACTAGCCTTGTCCACAAATAGCGACCCCCTCCATGGATCTGAGTAGCTTTTCTGGATTTGTGGGCAGATAAGGCTCTTCAGAGTATTCCTCAGATAACTCAGGAGTTGATTGGTAACCGTCTTGAGGTGACTTACTTGAAGTTGTTATTGGGTTTGACTTATGAAATGACTGACAGAGTCAGCTGCCACACAGGATGAAGTGTTCTATCCTCCTCATTCCTCTCCCTGACCGACACATAAACATACACTACCGCATATATGGTGTGTACAGATGCACATACATATATATAATCTCTTAGATTTATAGACACAGACGCATATCCACATATGCCTATCTATCTATCTATCTATCTATCTATCTATCTATCTATCTATCTATATATATATATATAAATGATATTTTTCCTACTGCTCATCAACTCAGCCTCCAATTCATGCTTAAACATTTGGTAATGCCCTTCTTTGAATAGTCAATATTCAGGTAATATTTTATACTATATGTATATGTGTGTGTTCCAGTTTGTAATTTTCTACATACATTTCTGATTGTACTCATAAACAATAATTCCACTAGGTTGCTAACAGTAAAAATGTGAGAGTGAGGTGTATGTGTGCACAGATCACCCAGATAATTCGTTTCATGCCAAAGTTGTTTCTCTACCCTAGAATTGCTGGAATAAAAGACAGCCATGATTGCTTCCTCTTCTGCATTCTTTCTAGACTATGCTAATTGTCTGAATTGATATCTAAAAGGTTCTACCAAGAAATCTTGCCCTTCCCTTTGTCGAAGTCTCCAGGAACTTGGGGCTCCCTCCTATCCTGGTCCACTCAGACTTGGTGTTGACAAACTGGACTACAAGGAACCCTGAAAGGTAAAAGAGAAAGAGCTTTGGATTTGAACAGATGGAAACTCAATATGGGGCAGTCTGTACTCTCCTTACCAGGAAGGTCAAGGTTTTTTCAGCTCTTTTGTGATTAAAGATGTTCATATTTTAAAGAATTAAGCACTTAATAAACAACAGATCATTTAAGACTAATTGATGTGCCCTTTGGAGGAAGTGAGATTGGGCCATCTCACCTCTCTAAGGACTTCTGAGCCCTGGGATTTTATGTTTTCTATAATTATGAATTATGATCTTTGACCAACTCTGCTTTAATAACAAAATTGGTGACTAATATTCCCCTAGAAAGGTGCTGAATCTGTCTCAGAATTTGGACAGAAAGAAATAATAAATATATGTGAAGAGATGATTCTGGCCAAGACATAAAATATTTTAATAAACTGATCTCTGATTCAAAGAGAAAGTGAAAAGTGTGGACGGTTGAAGGGGAAAATGACTGAACTGGGGTGGCAAAGTAAAAATACAACAATGAAAAGCTACCTTTCCAGTAGGTAAGAATGCAGGGCTAGTTTAATCCCAGAGATGCAGACACAGCCTTGTGATTTGGTAGTTATTCTTCTTCTTGGAAATTGTAATTAGTAGTAGTAGTAGTAGTAGTAGTAGTAGTAGTAGTAGTAGTAGTAGTAGTATTTGGAGTCTCTTAATATACCTAGCACAGAGCTAAGAGCAGTGCAGAAATAAAAGAAATGGAAGCAAAGTACATAAAAGTGGTTAAATTGCAAAACAAAGCAGTATATGACAAATGTCAGAGTGACACAAACAATAAAACCTTTAGAATGTCAAAGAAATTATATCAATTCAGGCTTTAAAATTCAGGAAAAAGCTTGGTGAGAGGGTGAAACTCCATCTAAAGTAGGTGCTAAAAGGTGAGTAGGAATAGAAGATCTACAACAAAAATATGAGTTTGTGGTAATTAGAAAATATAAGAGGAGTGAGATGATTTATCATAATGCCACAGGCTAAATGTTCTGGGGCAGATACAGGAGTTGAGATTTGGCTCACTCTTTGTCACACAGTGGCCCATAGTCTAGTGATATCTTGTGACATCCAAAGTGTGCTTGGATGTGTGTGTGTGCATGTGCATTTGAGCGTGAAAGTGTCTGCCTGTGTACATGTGACCCTAGAAGACATATCTGGTTTATAAACTTATTTGTTCCTTTATTTTCTTTTTCTGTTTGTGGTTGTCATTCACTGAAATTTGACTAGACCCCTGGACATTGGGTAAGTTCTCAGAAATCCTTCACTGACTTTAGAAATCCATGCTAATTTTAAAAGCTTACAGTAAAACAAAACAAAACAAAAAAACCAAGGAAAACATTTCAAATTGTATGTATAGTAGTATAAGCTATATAAAAATGCACACAAAAATAAGACTCGAAAGAATATGCCAAAAATTAATAATCCCAAATGTAACAGTGGTTGCCTCTGCTTTGTAAGGATTAGGAAATTAATTTTCTTTACCATATTTTCCAATTTGTATATAATAAAACAAGTAAAATGCAATACAAGAAGAAAAAAACTTCACTAATTCTTTAATGATCAGAAAACGATCTCTCATTTCACCATAACTTCTATGAAAGGTCAAATGGCAGGCAGTGACTCATATAGCTACAGAAGAATCTCTTTGAAATATCTTATTTCATGGACTGGAGCTTGTGAGGCAGGTCTGGCCCAGACATACTTAGGTTCCTCTTTCCCCACAGAGCAAAGTGAGCCTCCAAATTGAACCTCCAAATTGACACTGCCTCTCCCATCACCAAACCTCAGCTCAGTAGAGGGGTTCAGTATAAAAACTGTAGCTCAGGAGATGGAGGGATAGTAGGAGGAAGGCACCATTTCTCACACTAAGGTAACTGCTGGAACAGTGGAATTCCTGAATTAGTTTTCTTTTGTGTTTGTTTCCTTCCATCTATCATATTTAATATGTTCGAGGCAGAAGTAATTCATGAAATAAAGCTTTTAGGTTTTGTAGACTGGATCCACATCTGGGATATTTGAATCCATATGATCACAGGTCATTTAAAAGTGATCCCTCTGTAACAGTCTTCCAGTTCTCACCCTATTATACAAAACAAAACAAAACTGCTGATTAGAAAGAACACCAGTCTGATTTATGAAACTGCTCTCTACCTGCTCCTGTGACTAAGGAGCTGTATGACCTTGGGCAAGCTATGTTCCTTCTTTGGGCCATAGTTTTATATCTGTTAAAAAAAAAAAGAAATAAAAAAGGAACAAGGAATTAGCTGTTGCTTGTAGTCTTTGTAGCTCTGAGACTATGTATGTTCCTGACAGGAATGGTGTGATAGGCCATAAGTTGGCCCTATGAAGAATCAGCAACATCTGCCCACTCATGTTTCAGCTGTTCCTTTAGGGGTATGGTCTGGGACTATCAGGGCCATGCTAGACTTTAAAAGTCCTCAGATCAGTTGAACTTGGGCTTGAATAGATCTGTTCTCTTTCCTTTCTGAATGTTGCTGAAGGTAGATGCCCATCCTTGGGACTTTCCTATAGAAAGGAGAATGCTGTTCACTGATTTTACCTTGGAAGTACAGTTGTGTAACACTGAGGGGACCTATGGGCCATGCATACTCATGGTGTCCAAACCTCTCTAACCATATGGTCATCTTCTTCCCAAGTAACCTGGACACCATTGTCTTATTTCCTGGGGGAGAAAGCCTACGTGGCTTTATCCTGGTGACTGTTTTGGTGGAGAAAGCAGCAGTGCCTGGAATTAAGGTATCTTTTTCACTCACTTGTTTGTTTGTTTTCTAAATAAGAAATCAGTTTGAGCTTTACTTCCCACCCAGTCCCTTTCCCGTCAGTGAATTCATCAGTACAGATGAGCATAGGCCTTGTCCTACTGCTTTATGTCTGAGGAAAGACATCTAAGCTCCAGCCCGCAGAGACACTACCCTCCCCAACTCTTGTAAAACTTAGAATTGACCATTGGTGCCTTCAACAAACAAGCATTGATCTAGAGAATGGACTATCTGGGGTAATAAGGGAAAAAATGCAGTGTTTCATGAAAAGACATCTAAAACCTAATCTAGAAGGGTCAAGGGGTCAGGCAAAGTTTACCAGGGAAAATGACTGCTAAATTTAAAACCTGAGTGATATATAGGAGCTAAGGAAAGGGAATGCAGAGAAAGAGGGAGGGAGGGAGGGAGGGAGGGAG
>NW_017731481.1:85437-135510 GCF_001890085.2 Hipposideros armiger
GAGAGATAGAGAGAGAAGAGAGAGAGAGAGGAAACACACATTCCTGGCAGAAAGAGCTGCTGTGCAAAGACTAGAAAAAAATGAAACTTCAAGGAGATTACCTAGCTCTGGGTGTTCACAAACTTGAATTCCTTCAGGGGTCAGGGAGCTAACAGAAAGGTCAGGAGTGAGACAAAAGATGGTGGAGCAGCAGGTGAGCAGCTAGAGAATTCATGCCTTGCCTAAACATAATTGAGTTAGGTTTGTGTCTTTCCTCACCACCTTCCCTGGTAAGCATATGTTGAGGCTTACTGTATGCTCAGTAGGATGACCAGTCATGGCATAATTATTATAACATCTTCTTTCACTCTCAAAAGTGAAACTATATGGTCCCTTTACTGCTTATCAGTGTGTTTACTCAATCAAAAGCTAAAGAATAAAATATTGCTCTTCCAAATATAGCTCAGAAAAGGTAGAGACTGCTAGAGACAAGGAAGGTTTCATGAAGGCGGGGATGGGGTGGGGTGGGGTGTGTGGGGGGGTGGTCTCAGCAGCTGGAAGCTCTACAGAATCTGTCTGATTTTATGTAAGACAAAGCTCAGGTGGGGGGGTGCCCTCATTCAAGATTCAGACACAGAAATGATTATAATGTTTGACAAATACAGAAGGAAGGAAAAATATTCATAGTTATGCCCCTGAGAGGTCTAAGAAGTAGCAATCAATGGAAAGATCCAGAAAAACCTAACCAAGGGTCTATCTGGGAGGTGCCTAGAGAGGGCCTCCTTTGAGGCAGACCTCATAGCAAATCTAATTTAGGAGCACTCCCAGGGTAGTCCTGCAAACATTCCAGGAGTCAGAGGGGTTCCCTTCCCCTGTATTCCCACAGCTCTGCTGCCCACTCCACCTCAAAGGACTTTCAGTGAATACTGAACTGAGTGAATGATTCTCCTCCCCAGGCACTGATTCAGGCAGTGAATGCCATCTTGCAGCCCAGCGAGGACTCCCTGCTCCAAGCCCTGCAGCGACTGAGGCTCTCCATTCAGGACATCACCAGAACCTTAGGACAAATGCACGGTATGGGGCTCCTAAAAGTTGAAGGCTCTGCTTGGTGGCAAAGGGCCCGGAGGTTGGGCAACATCCACAAGATGGCGCTGGTGTGTTAGCTTTATTTAATTGCACCAGATTGCTGTTATTACTAGTGGAGAATGATCTCTCAGTTTGCAGAGATATTCTCGTGGTTCTGTCCTTTTCTTGTATTCTCTTGTGATTAGGGTAGTTCCCTCCTTGGTGGCCATACATTTCTTTGCATGTTGAGGTCTTGTATGAAGTTTGGAAGGAAGGGATGAGGCACACAACAACATTGGTTATACGTACTCCATCCCGCACTGTTAGGCTACTGCAGAGTCGTTATTACATTCTCTAATGCCCCTTCATTCCTTTTTTCTCAGGTGGCATCTAAGATGATTGACCTTGGCTTTAGTCCTAATTTGATGGCCCTTCCAGTGCTCCTTTTTCTGTGGCTAGTACAGGATGTTTTGATAGGTGCAGCCAGTTCAATGGCCCACCCTTCCTGCTATTGATTGCATCTATTCAGATGACTACATTCTATCTCCAGTGTAGTCAGCTCTTCAACTCCCTCTATCAGAAGAATCTAAAAAATGTACAGGGTGTGTGTGTGTGTGTGTGTGTGTGTGTGTGTGTGTGTTTTATTTTTCATTTAAGTAAAATTGGTATATAACATTATATAATGTTATACAATATTATAAAATGCTATACAACATCATAATTCAACATATGTATGCAGTACAAGGGGATCTCCACCAAAGATTGGTTACCATCTATCACTATACAATTGAGTCCCTTCACTCATTACTCCCACCTCCAAACTCCTTTCCATTCTGGTAATGAACACCTGTTCTTTGTATCTATGAGTTTGTTTTGTTTTGTTTTGCTTGCACATTTGCGTTGGTTTTTTGTTTGCTTTGTTTATTTAGATTCCAATATGAATGAAATCATATGGTATTTAACTTTCCTTATTTGACTTATTCACATCATAATACCTTCACGGTCCATCCATGTTGCTGCAAATGGCAAGATTTCATTCTTTTTATGGCTGAGTAATACACACACACACACACACACACACACACACACACGGTGCCAAAAGAATGTATACACATTTTAAGAAAGGAAAAACCTTAATTAAAATTGTAATGATCAATAAATACCGATAACAAAAGATGAATACAATTCACGTTTGACTTCTGAAATTACAAGAGGTGCTCAAAGTGGTTATTATCAGCGTAATTTTAATACAGTTGTTTTCCTTTCTTAAAATGTGTATACATTTTTTTTGCACCCTCTGTATATACTAAATTATCCTTTTTTTTTAAAGATTTTGTTGGGGAATTGGGGGAGGGGAACAGCGCTGGGGGACCGGGGGAAGGAGAACTGACAAGTTGCTGTTGTTTTGTTCTTCAGTCTAGTTGTAGAGGACGTTGCTTCACTGGCCCAAGTTGGCACCATCATTGCGCTCTTCCCTGGCGAGGCAGATCAGCCGCCCGCTTCTGGACAGCCGGTCACAGTGGCTGCTGGCCCCTCACGCTGGCTGCTGGCTACACATGATAGCTTATGGCAGCCCACTGCAGCAGGGGAATGTAGCACCGGCGACGGCAGTCCAGCCCAACCCCAGGTTGAGCTGCCGTTCACCATCTTAGCTGCAGAGGGCAGTGTCACTGGCCCTCATATGTGGGATCCGAACCAGGGCCCTCTGGCATCCCAAGCCAGTTCTTAACCAATGCGCCACTCGGCCGGCCCCTAAATTATCTTTATCCATTTATCCATCAGTGGACACTTTGGTTGTTTTCATATATTGACTATTGTGAATAATGCTGCAACGAACATAGGGGTGCACATATCTTTTCATATTAGTAAATTTATATTCTTTAGATAAATACCCAGAAGTGGAATAGCTGGATCCTATGGTAGTTTTATTCTTAATTTTGGGGGGAATCTATTATACATACTGTTTTCCATCATGGCTGCACCAATTTACATTCCCACCAACAGTGTATCAGGGTTCTCATTTCTACACATTCTCTCTAACACTTATTTCTTTTCTTTTTTTTTAATAATAGCTATGCTAGCAAGTATGTGGTGATATCTTATCATGGTTTTAATTTGCAGTCCCCTAACAATTAATGATGTTGAACACCTTTACATGTGACTGTTGGCCATCTGTATGTCTTCTTTGTAAACATATCTATTCAGATCCTCTACTCTATTTTTTAAATTAATTAATTAATTTATTTATTTATTATTTTTTAAAGATTTTATTGGGAAATTGGGGGAGGGGAACAGCGATGGGGAGTCGGGGAAGGGGAACAGACAAGTTGTTGTCCTTTTGTTCTTCAGTCTAGTTGTGGAGGATGTCACTTCACTGGCTCATGTTGGTATTATCATTGCACTCTTCCCGGGTGAGGCAGTTGCTTGTCGGCCATTGAACGGCCGCCCATGGTGGCTCACAGCAGCTCACGGAAGTTCACGCCCGCTGCCTGCCAGCCCCACTGCAGCCTATGCCATCGCAGGCGAATCAAGGCAGCCCAACTCCAGGTCGAGCTGTAGTTCACCACCTTAGCTGTAGAAGGCAGTGTCACTGGCCCTCATATGGGATCTGAACTGGGGCCCTGCTGCTCAGAGCTGGCGTCTCAAGCCAGCTCTTAACCAACGCGCCACTCAGCTGGCCCACACTTATTAATTCTAATAATTATCTACAGATTATCTGGGTTTTCTACATAGAAATCATATCATTTGAAAATAATGTTCTTTTGTTTCTTCATTTATAATACTTATAACTTATTTCTTTTTAATTTTTGTTTGCAACCTTCTGTCTAGGACTCCTGATACATTATTGAATAGAAGTGTTGGTCTTTGTTTTGCTCCATCTTTTAAGACTTATTTTTAATATTTCAACATTAAGTGTGTACTGTAGGCTTTCTGTGGATTCCTTTTATCAATTTAAGGATGTTCCCTCCTATTCTTAATTAGTTAAAATGTTTTGTTTATTTGTCTAAATCATGAATGGATTTTTTTTACATCTGTCAAAATTATTTTACACCAGAATTATTTTATATCGATTTAAATGATCATTTGAGTTTTCCTCATTAAATATGGTAAGTTGGATAACATATTAAATTATCACCAGTCATTACTGCTTCAGTAAAAATGTGTACATAACATTTAGCATTTTTGCGGGAACAGAGAACAAAATGGGTAAAACCCAGAAATGAGGCCCAGAGAAAAATCTGGCACATAGAGCATGTCACAGAAGAGCAGAGAATGTGACATTATTCAGGAGCAGGGAGAAATCCTGAGGCTGAAGAAAGATACTAGTTAACCGAGCCGATGAGGCTTCAGAAAAATAGGGATAGAGAACCAAAGAGTAGGTGTGATGGTAGAAAAGGGAAATTGATGGCATGAAGGTGTCATTATTTAAGTCTCATAAAAACATTTTAAAAAATTAAAAAAGATGTTTTGGTTTGTTTTGTTTTCTCTCAGAAACAGTCATAGACAGGAATGTGGATAAGAGAAACATGGTTGGTCCCAGAGGGGTCCTATTATGTGAAGAAAAACAACAACCTTCAAAAGTTGATGAAAATAAATTTAGTACAAATGTGAAAACCTGTTTCTTTATATGCAAGTTAATAAACTAGTGGAATCAATTATCCCCAAGTATTGACTTAGATTCAAAAATAGTTGCACAGGTTAATGAATGCAGCTAAACATGGATCTCATTGAACCCGTACCTGACCTTGTGTGGCAATCCCCGGACAGGAGACTGTCCATTCCTCTGTCCTTTGTTGACTAGACACAACTTTCCTTGAGGATCGATTGCTTTAGTTTTCCTCTCTTGTGAGAGCCTTGGGAGAGGTGATTCTTTCTACTTTTGTCCTTTCACTTTCCACATTTTCTCAAACATCATGTCTGTTTAAATTATTCATTTTTTAAAGATGGCCTTGATGTCTCTTTTAGTTGTTGTTAAGTACAGAAAAGGGAAGTACCACAAATAGAACAGGGCACCATTTGGAATAGTTTAAAAGTTCTGTGAGTGCCAATGAGGGCAACTACAAAGGAGAACATTCCATTCACCTCTTGCTGTTGCCTTCATTCCAGGCCTCCATGCAGATCAGATAGAGAGGCAGCCCCAGGAGAGCAGCAGGACTCGTGCATATGTAACCAATTGCTTCTTTTGCCTTGTAGTAAAGTTCATATTTTGATTGCTCCTCCAGATTATGTAGATCCAGACATATTTTATGCAGTCATCCGGATCTTTCTCTCAGGGTAAGTATAGTTCAACTGTTTTTCTGTGTGAGGTCTCTGTAGCATTTTCCAAATGTATGGGGAATAGAAACAAACAGAAGTTTCCTAGAGTAAGTAACCGAGTAACCCTTGCTAGTAAAGCAATCATCTAGATCCACTCTTGGATAAAAGTGGAGTACAATCTATGTGACAAATGACATTAAAGGTTGAATATTTGTTTAGAGTAATTGTCCTTAGGTTATCATATTAGATTCATTTGTACTTACCTTTATTAGAACCTTACCTTGATCAGAGACAGGTAGAAAAAAGCCCAGTATGCCACCCACAAAGCTCAATCATTTATGTTCAGTCTCTCCCCCATGTTATTGAGGCAGATAGAGACATAGACAGTAGCTTAAAAGCTTTCTTCCTAGAAAAGCTACCCCAAGCCGTTTCTCCTATTTCTGTGTATTCTTCTTTTGTCACATGGCCTATAATTTCTTTAGAAACAGAACTCTACTTTTAGATACATTTCTTATTTTAAATACATTAGTTATACTGTGACATGATTTAATGAGATTGCTTTCCTATTCGCTTTAGCTGAGAGAAATGGTTTTTGTTTGTTTGTTTGCTTTTTAATGGTGCAAAGTGAAAGGCGGAGGTAGTAGGTGGATGTGGTAAAAAATGTGAAATAGATGTCATCCAGTGTGTCATCTTGATACCTAGGATATGCCTGAAGTGTTATTTTTATATAGAAAGAATCTGAAGCTGTGCCTGGATGTAACAAGAGACATGCCAAATGCCAAAATCAATGAATTTATTGATTTATTGGTTTAGTGATATATTCCATTGGTGCAAGAATGGGGTGGCGGAATGTATGACGTTTTTTATCTAGATTTGGGTAGGTCTGGAGTGTGAGAAAGCAGCCTCCCTCTCAAAGAGAGGCCAGCCTGGATGGGGATTCCTCGTTGTAGGGTGTAGAGAGTGGAAGGAGGCAGGAAGATTTCTAGAGACTAACTTGAGAGTGATGGGGACCCGGTTTTTGGTGAAAAGAGAAAAAGGGGGAAGGGGCACAGAAATGGAATTGGGCATGTGTCTCAGAATTTAGACTTTCACTCCTGAAACCCAACCCAAAGGGATTATCTACAGTATAGATTACCCTGTAGATAATCTATCCTCTTTTTTGCTCTCTGCATTTTCTTCATGTAGTCAGGGTCAAGACAAAATCTGATTGTAGAATAGAGATTCTAACAACACATATTAAGCAAAACATGTAGATATGCTTTGGTAGGATTAGACAAAAAAAACAAACAGGTCATTTTTTAAATGTTTTAAAATACACTTGGATATAGGAAGCATCTAATTCTGGAAAACCTCTTCATGCTTTCCTTTGATCTCTAAGGTTGAGTTAGTTTTCCTTGTTATGTAACAAATTATCACAAATTTAGCAGCTTAAAACAGTACACATTAAGTATCTCACATTACTGTAGGTCAGAAGTCAAGGTGAGTTCAGCTTGGTTCTGTGCTTAAAGGTCTCAAAAGGCCAAGCCAGGGTATCTGCTGGGCTGAGCTGTTATCTGGAGAATCTGGGAGAAATTCACCTCTAAAGTCATTCAGGCTTTTGATAGAATGTGATTCTTTGTGGCTTTGAACCTAAGGCCTTTCTTCCTTGCTGATTGTCAGAGGGGAGCAGCTCTCAGCTTCGAGAGGCCTTCTGAATTCTTTGTCACATTGTCTGTTCCAACTAAGCAACACCACTTCTTATCTTTCTAGTATTTCAGATCTCTCTGACTTTTCCTTCTGCCACTAGCAAGAGAAAACTCTGCTTTTAAGGTCTTATTGATTAGATTCGGCTCACCTAGATAATCTAGAATAACTCCCTATGTTAAGGTCAGCTGATTAATAACTTTAATTACATCTGTGAAGTCCCTTTCCTTGTCATATAATATATAATATCAATAGGCATGCTCTTTCATAATATTAATAGTTCTAGGAATTAGAATGGGAATCTTGGGGCAATATTTTTGGAATTTTACCTATCATGATTAGATGGGCACCAGAGGGTGACTTTGTTTTCATTAAAGTAAGTTCTGGGTCAGTGACACATTTTATCTGTGATCTACATAAATGTCTCCCCTGTTCCTGATTCTCAAAAATGTTTCCCATGTAGCTAAACTAAATGACCAGTACCAAATCCTAAGTGTATTGATAAGTGTTGATGACCAGAAACATCTGGATTGTTGACAATTCCCAATAGGGGTTGTCTTGAAAAATCTAAATCTGCTCCTGTGTTCTGGATTTGTCCTATGCTTGATTCTTTATTTTGGTTTACTTTTTAAAACATTCTTATTTAGGAGAGTTGAGAGATTTCATCTGCAGATGAAAAACATTCCCTTTATTTCCCGCTCACATTACATTTTTCAGGGAAGTTAATAGCCCCTGTGGAATAAAAATGTCATCTGATTTCTTTTTTTTCCTTCTTTCTTTTTAAATGTCTGCTTTTCTTGGGTTTGCTAGAAATATGCTACAAGAAAAGCTAAAAATAACCTTGTCTACAGAGATTTGAAAGGAAAATAATTCCTTTCCCTCACAAATAGCAGTTTGGGCCTGAGAATGCATGCGAGCAATCCTTGGGCTTTCCAGAGAAACCCAAGTTTCCTTCCTCAGACAAATCTCGTCATAGCTGGAGAACACGGGTTTTGAAAGTAGACGCCCTTCTCTTAGTTTTTTACTTTCGCTCTGGTATTTTTTCTATCACCTTCAATGTGGCTTCAACATATTGTCTTCGGATTAGGGAACTAAAAGGAGATTGATTCATGTCTTGGCCATTTGAGCCCCTGATGGCTCTTTTAAGCGGGCCAGATCCTTTTAAAAAATACACTTGGGTACTATGTATTCTAGATATATAATACATAATTATAGAATGCTATTTTTTTCATTCATTTACTCATCAGATATTTAATGAGTGCTTATTATATGTCAGGCGCAGTTCTAGATGCTGCGAATCAAGCAGCAAAATAAAACAGCATCTTCATTCCTGTGGAGCTTACATTTATTGTAATGATGGGATACAGATGATGAAGAAATAAGTATAATCAGAGCAAGTATCGTACAATATATATTCCAACAGTAAGTGACATGAGGAAATGTAAAGTAGGATACAGGGCATCATGGAGTGTTAGGGGTGGTAGCCTAAGTTTCTAACCTATTTATTGTGATCTGGGAATGCCACACTTCTAAGTGACATTTAAGCAGATACTTGATGAAAGTGAGAAGTAAGCCTCCTAGATACTTGTTCTAAGCAAAAGGAACAGAAATTATAATGACTCTGAAATGGGAGCATGTTTGTCATGGAGGAAGAGTTGCAAGGAAGCCAGCAGCACTTGGATGGGGTAAGCATGGGGAAAAATGAGAAAGATACAAGTCATAGTGGGAGATCAGATAATGTAGGAGCTTGTTTGCTTCTTTTCTGAGTGAAATGGATAACACTGATAAGTCAGAGAAGAATGACATGATCTGTCCTAAATTTCAAATCATCACTCTATCTTCTAATCTAAGTGAAAAATAGATTATTTCAGAAAAAGAATGGAAGCCAGGAACATATTTAAGAAGTTTTTACTTCAAACCAGGGTCGTGGCTTGAACTAGGGTGGTGACACTAGAGGCAATGATCAGTTCTGGATATAGACTGAAGGTAAAGTTGACTGGACCTGCTGTTGGATTGCAACCAAATGGAAGAGAAAGAGATTGAAGATGATTGTCAAGTTTATGTCCCGATTTGCTGAAAGAATGAAGCTGCCATTTTCTCTGACTGGAAAGACTATAGGCAGAACAAGTTTGGCAAAAATGAAGGGAAATCAGGAGTTCAGATCAGGAGTCCATTCCTGTGGAGATGCCTAGTATGCAGTCAAATATATGAGCCTGGAATATTGGGGAGAGGTTCAGGTAGAGGTACAAATTTGGAAACAATAGGTTTTTAAATCTATGAGGCTAGGCAAGATCATTTGGGAAGTGGAAGTAGTGAGAAGCCCAAGGACTGAGCTCTGAAAGAGTCCAACACTTAGAAATAGTCATGATGGCAAAGAACTAGTGAAGGAGACTGAAATAACTATATAAGGCCAACAGGTTTACAAAGAAAATCTGAACAAGCATGATCACTGTATTTGATTCACTTACCACACAGTAGCTGTCATGTCGTCAATATTTTGTTCCCATAGAATATTGGTTAGAAATTTTATTGAGCTAGTGTCCTGAACTCTAACAAGTCATGAAACCTCTCATTTACTTCTTCCAGCAGCTTTAGGAAGTAGGTACAAATTAGGAGAAGTAAAATTTAGAAGGGTTTGTACAAAATTACAAAACAATGAAAGGGGAGAAGGGAGAGCAGGGATTCCAGCTCACTCTGGATAACACGGTAAAATGGCTGACATTTACAGAGTGCTTAATATGTTCCAGGCACTGAGCAGGTGTTATTTTCACTTGCTCTTACAGCAATCCAATAAGGTAGAAACTGATTTCGCTTAGATGAGGACATTGAGGCTCAGAGTGGTTAACTAAGCCAAGGCTCACAGTTAATAAATATCACAGCTGAGACTCAATTACATATCAGCCTAAAATAGAGCCCTTTTTCCTAACGGCTACAGCATGTTACGGTCTTACAATCAGAATCGTTCCTTTGTTCTTCCCACTTGTCCCGATGTCCTGCTTTCTGTGCCTCATTTCTTTCTAGAGTGATAGTGCCCCAACTGCCAAGGCCACTCTGATATTCATCCAGTGAAAACCACAGAACATCCAACCCAAAACAGCCCCCAAAAGGAAACAAGCGAGCTCCTTATAGCATTTCCTGCCTTGGGGAAGTATTTTAAGAAGGTCACGACCAGCAAGCTGACCAGACTGTCTCTGGCTTTTGTATGTGTGAAATACGTGTGTTTCACTTCTCCTGAGCAAAATGACTTTTAGACATATAGGAAGAAGGTGATATACCATGTAAGCCTGTTATTTAAATTGTTACCAACAGGGATGGTAGTTTGTTCCTGGAAATAAGAGAAAAAGGTTCTATTCTTTAGTAGAAGTAGATATCTTCTGGTGTGGTCTTGAGAACATGAAAAGAAAATTATAAGTTTGGGATTTAAGTTCTGGTTCTCCCGTTCTCTAACAATGTGGCCCTGGAGACATAACTGTTTTGAGTCTCTGTTTCTTTATCTGTAAAATGGGTTTTAAAATACCTGCCTCGATCTACTCAAAAAAGGTCAAATGAGAAAATGAATGTGAAAGCGTTTTATAAATTGTAAAGCATTGTCAGTACAAATATATGTGTTCTTGGTGCTATTGTTCCTGTCTCATTATGGAGCCATCCACGTACACTCTGATTGTTTCAGACTGTAAAGAAATCAGACACGGAAATGAGTAAAATAGGTGGAGGTAGAAAGAGGAGGACTCAGAGACAAAAAGATGAAGAAATGAGATCAGAGTGACAGTAGAGGAGAGGAAAGGAGAGAAGAGAGGGGAGTAGAGGGGAGAAAAAACTCAATCTGAGCTTGACTAAGAGCCTCTATTCCAGTCATTCTATTATATCTGTCCTTGACTTTAGCTTCTGGTAACTGCAGGGTTGTATTATGTTCTCTTTGTCACTATCCTTATTTACAATACTTGCTATCAACAAAGTATTTGATAAAGGTATTCCTATAAAATCAGGTAGCATTTACAACTGATAGTTTGATGTAATAGCTGTTATAACTGTTTCAGGGAAGGGCAAAAATGTGTGTGTGTGTGTGTGTGTGTATTTATATGTATGTGTATGTTTGCGTGTGTGTTTGTGTCTATGTATGCATATTTTCAAATCTCTATTTGTGGAATTATCAGGTCAAGGCTGAGATTAGCAGAGGGAGTGAAGATTGTTCCAGAGCCCCCAACTTGTTCCTGGTAATCAGCACTGATGTCATCTTTATAACTGGCAGTTTCTAAGGACTAGACCATGGAACCAATGCCAAGGATTCCTCTCTAAAGATCCTTTATTTCTCTAGAAAAAGAAATCCTTTAAATGAGGAAAGAGAAGGGCTTCATTCTGTGGCCTGTGATGAAGTTGGGGTCAAGATGATGCTTAAGTACACATCCTACAAAGATACCCAGTCTTTTGCCCTAAAATTACCATTAAAATCATGTTCTCTTTATTGCTCCCTCTCTGGTCCCATATCAGAAAATATACGCTTAACTCCAAGGACCCGCTTCTCTCTGACTTTTACTCTTGCTTAGATGGAAAGATAACCCAGCAATGCCTGTGGGCCTGATATATGAAGGAGTCTCCACAGAGCCCCTGAAGTACTCTGGAGGGAGTGCAGCTCAGAGCACAGTGCTTCATGCCTTTGATGAGTTCTTAGGCATTCGTCATAGCAAGGGAAGTGGTAAGTCAGACATTTTTATTTGTATTATTTTTAACAGGGAAGAAGAACAGAGATATTTTCACCAATTGATAAAACCAAGTATAAATTAAGATGTCACGAAGTCTATATCTTCCCAAATCAACTAGGAAACTGTGTGCCTGCCATATGTTATTGTGTCAAGCCAATTAATATCAGATCTCAGCAGGATACTGGGTTTCATTTCCAAATCTTAAAACATTGCTATATTTCCAGCTGTTCACTGCAATTTTGTTTGGATCCTTAGGCAACAGCTTCCTTTCTCTAAAACGGGGGAGACTTCTGGAGTTTGAAGGCTGAGGAATTTTGTTGATAAGTCTGGGTATAGCTGGTGATGGGTCTGAGCTCTTTCACTAAAGTCCTTCATCATAAAAGTGGTGCAACCTCAGGCCAAGTCTATTTAGATTAGAAGAGGGAGGGGTCAATCATTTTATTATAGAAGCTTGAAATTCCTCATTTTCTTACCTGCCAGCATTAAGCCAAATATTTAACAGCTGTCAAAAGAACTTCATGGTACAGAGTGTTCAAGTTGGATTAGAAAAAACAGACTAGAATTTGGTGTCAGGGTCCAGCCTTATCCACAAAAGCCAGTTCTCTAGAACTATGATGACTTTTCATGGATTTTTGACTTGGTAATGTTAGTAGTTGACATACCATGCATAATACTAAACACATAATGGATTCCCTATAAAAGATCTATGAACATTTCCTATAAATATCTATTGATTATATTTTAGCACAACTTGGCTTCAAGAGGCTATTACTAAAATAGTTGCTCATTCTTTTTTTTTCTTTTAATTATTTTTTATTATGAAATACACATTTTTTAGAATTAGTTTCTTTCAACTGTACAACACAGTGCAATAGTTATAGTTTTACCCCTCGAAGTGAAAACCCCCCTCCCCCAATCCACACCCCCACTTCCCCCCAATATCATACATATCTATTACAATTCCCTTGCCTCCACTCCCAAACTATACTCCACGTCCCATGACTAAATATATATATATATATATATATATATATATATATATATATTCACTTATAGTTGACATACAATATTATACAACATCAGCTTCAGGTGTACAGTGCAGTGATCAAGCCTTTTCCTCATCCATGATGCAAGACATGTGACCACCTGACACCCTACAAAATATTTACAACATTATTAGTTATATTCCTTGAACTGTCTTTCATAGTTGCTCATTCTTTATTGTCTTTTATAAACTCTATTACTTTTTTCTTCCTTAGCGCCCTCTCCAAAAAAAAAAACATTTAAGAAACGAAATTCAGCAAAACATTTAGCTACTCAGTTTCAGAGTTTATGCCTTATAGTTGTAGATATTTTCTCATAGTGACTAGCAAGATACTTTGCCCATTTGTGGTATATGATAAATATACGCTGGCTGATAGATCTAGTTCCAACTCAGTTATCTGAAATGTGCTTGCTTCTTTTTCTCTTTCCCATCTCCTATCAATAGTCAGGAATGTGCATTTGAGTATTTGAAGTCTACTAGATAAGAGCAAGAAACTAGGTTGGACAATTAGGATGACAGTAACAGTTTTTGCTGCATTAATGTATGGAAAAGCAGACGGGCTCTCTAATCTTTCCATGTGGAGCTATGACATTGTTCTGGATTGTTTCTTTCAGCTAACTTTCTTCTCAGAATGAGAGACTACATGCCTCCTTCTCATAAGGCCTTCATAGAAGAAATCCAGTCAGCTCCTTCACTGAGGGATCACATTTTGTCCTCTGGAAATGGCCCACTTCTGGCAGCCTATAACCAGTGTGTGGAGGCCCTGGCAGAGCTGCGCAGCTATCATATAACCGTGGTGACCAAATACCTCATCACAGCTGCAGCCAAAGCAAAGGGCAGGAGGCCAAGCCATCTCCCAGCGCCGCCTCAGGCCTTAGAAGAGAGGGGCACAGGTGGAACTGCAGTTCTGAGCTTCCTGAAGAATGTCAGGAATAAGACCTTAGAGGCAATCCTCCCCCAGAGTGTTTAAGAGAAGGCCCTCTCCCTAGCAATGCAAAACAGCAAACGCAGGTCCCTCCTTACTCTCGCCCCATTGGAGGATAGGTAGACCTAAGAAATGAGGGTTAGGGTTCTGCCTGGAATAATCTGAAAGGGACCTACTCATGTTCCTGCTCCATAGAGCACCACCTTCTCCTTTGTTGAGACCTGTAAGTCTTTACAGAGGAGAATTTCCGTGGCCAGAAACTTTCCTTTCTCTGCCTGATCACTGGTTAATAGCAAACAGCTTTTGACACGCCATCATTCAGAACCCCACAGAGGATGGAGGGTATCCCTATTCTGTTTGAAAAGCAATAGAAGCCAATTTAAATTTCAGAAACCAAATAAAATTGCCTGTGGACAGATTACCTTGTTCATTTCTTGAAAAATACAAATTAACTATTCATGCATTCATTCATTTAACAACTTACTAAGTTCCTACTGATCACTGGTTTGAGGATTAGAACAGGGATTTTTGTGGCCCTCGGCCAGCCCTCATCTCCCTGCATGTGCTGAATTTGGTGGCAAGAGGTTGGAAAGGCTCCAGGGGAGGTGTGGAAGAAAGAAGAGGCTGACAATGAGACATGGACATCGCCAGTATGGAAATGAATAATCAACGCTGTGGGAATGGATGAGACTCTTCCACATGGTTCATAAATCTGCAAATTCTATTTTAGTTTCCTTCTTTATTTTTAGAAGAATGATTCTTTCTCCTTACACTGAAGGTTTGTATTTGTAAAATGAATTAATTGACCCTTTGGAAGTAAATGAGCAAAGTGGAAATAAATAGTAAATCCACATGTTTAGTGTGTAAATAAATGTAACTTTTATTGACTTAGTTTCTATCTCACGGTCTCACCTGACAGTACAAAGCTAGAAAACGTTAATCTTGCCAATTCAGATAAAGTACACTAATTTAGGTTTGCTCCCCACTATGCACACAGACATATATCTGGGATAGTTTCTAAATTCCAGAGCATTGATCTAGCATCACGTCATCAGATAGAAGTACCTGATCATGGGTTGGGGAAGACTCTGCCTAAGTTAGCATCTACTAAGCAGTCCCCCTCCCCATATGGGTCAAATGGAGTTTGCAGCATGTCTCATCTTATCTAAGAAACCTTTCAGATTCCTCAGTCCCCAAGGTCTTATCATGCCACTTGGAAAACCATTTAATTATTTCCCACGTCCCCTGAGAGTATTGGGAGACTACAAGATTGACTCAGGCTGTCTTCCCAGCAACCCCATAGTGCCATGGTGATATGTGTGTGGGGAGAGGAATTCTAGACTCTTGTCAACTCTCAGGGCCCTTGGTCAGAAGTCATGAACCAGCATCTTCTGCTTGGAGTAACAGGAGGGCCCCTACTGTTCCATATCCTTCAAGGGCTTGGTCTGGGGGAGGTAGGGCATGACAAGGCCAAGACCTTCTAGTCTGCATGGGCCAAGGGAAAACTCCGGGTCTGACAATATCCTCTCTGCCTACTGTTTAGGTCAGGATCTCAGTTCAAAGACATAAGCTCTCACAACTCTAAAGCCTTTCTCTCCACATGCTCTTCATGTCTTGTGTTTGAACAGTCTATTATGAAACTCAATAAATGGGCATGGATATATTTACTTCTCTTTGATTTGATTTTCTAGCTGCCCTACCTTGGTATCAACAAATCCAGGCTGTATTAACTCCCTGTGCTGGGTGTATGCTATGGTCCAAGGAAGTGGACTAAGTGGACTAGGGAGAATAGGATAGAAGCATGTTGGTTAATGATTCAAAACATTTTCCCTTCTAGATCATATTCTCATGAGAAAAGAATGTACCTAGATCATATTCTCATGAGAAAACAATGTACCTTTCAAATAAGAATTCCAATGTGTTTGAATTCCAATGTTTTTTCTTTTAACAATGTGGTTTTTGACAAATTTCAGAAAATCATGAATCCTCAGCTTCCTATTTCTTATAAAATCGAGATGATCAGATTGGTCTCAGGGTGGATGTAACTATCAGAAGGGATAGTTTTTTGTAAGGAGGAAGAAACCAATAAAAGTATATTTGGTTGTGAGTTGGGGCTCAGAGTATCATGTAGATATCTGTTCAAGAGAGGACACTATATTCCTCAAGCTTCTTGGATTCACAGCGTCTGCATAGCAATAAAACAACCACCACATTTTCCCCAAAATAAAACCTAGCCAGAGAAGAAGCCCTAGCATGATTCCTCGAGGATACGGATGTCACACACCTCTCACATAAGGGTTTTATGACCTGTTTCAGGGAGAAGGGTGCCTTTTCCACAAACTCCTTCAGCTTAAAATATTCAGTATGCCAAGGTGCCAGTCAAAGGTAGCGGCTAACCTCGGCCTGCACCAGAGCCCTCCCAAGAGGAACCCAAACCAACACAGTTTCACCACTCAACATAGTTCAACAGAACACCACTCAAATAGTTCCACAATCAGCATACCTGAAGGGTGATTTCAGCAGGCACCAGAGCAACCACACAGCAGCTTCTAAGCTGTGGTCATGGATAATCTTCACAGCCAATCAGTTTCAGGGTCAATCCCACCCACTGACATGCCAACATAAATCAAAGCTCAACTGAAACAGGAGGGATATACAACCCACACAAGGAACACTACTGGAGCACCCAGCTCAGGTGATCAGGAAAACTGTACCTCTGGGACCCACAGGACACTTAAAATATAAGACCAACCTTCCAAGACTGAGAGATGTAGCAGATCTACTGAATACATAGAAACAAAAACAGAGAGGAAGCCAAAATGAGGAGACAAAGACACATGTTCCAAATGAAAGAACAGGAGAAAACTCCAAAAAAAAAATACAGTAAAATTTTGGATTACAAGTAATGTGGTTTGAGAGTGTTCTGCAAGAATAACAAACATTTCTAATATATTCTAATGTGGTAAATGAGCAATGTCTTGCAATGCAATTAGTTTGTTTCCAGAATGAATTATGCTCACAAACCAAGGTATTACTATAAGTGAAATGGAGGCAAGCAATCTACCAGATACAGAGGTCAAAACACTGTTTATAAGGATGCTCAAGGAACTTAGTGAGAACTTAAAAAAAATAATAAGCATAAAAAAGGACATAGAAACTGTAAAAAAGAACCAGTCCAAAATGAAGAATACAATAAGTGAAACAAAGGATACACTAGAAGGAATCAGCAGCAGATTAGATGAAGCAGAGAATTGAATCAGCAATATGGAAGACAAGGTAGCAGAAAACACCCAATTGGGAACAGCAAAAGAAAAAAATGTTAAAAAATGAGGGTAGTTTAAGGAACCTCTAGGACAACACTAAACATAACAACATTCACATCATAGGGTTACAAGAAGGAGAGAGAGAGAGAGAGCAAGGGCTTGAGAACCTATTTGAAGAAATAATGACTGAAACTTCCCTAATCTGGTGAAGGAAATAGACATATAAATCCAGGAAATGCAGAGTCCCAACAAGATGAACCCAAAGAGGCCCACACTAAGACACATCATAATTAAAATGCCAAAAGTTAAAGACAAAGACAGAATCTTAAAATCAGCAAGAGAGAGGCAGTTAGTTACCTCCAAGCGAGCTCCCATAGGACTGTCTAGTAATTTCTCAACAGAAACTTTGCAGGACTGAAGGGATTGGCACAAACTATTCAAAGTGATGAAGAGCAAGAACCTACAACCAAAACTACTCTACCCAGCAAGGCTATTATTTAGACTTAAAGACCAATAAAGAACTTACCAGCCAAAAAAAAAATAAAAAATAAAAAAAAGCCAAAGGAGTTTCTCATCACCAAACCAGTATTACAAGAAATGTTAAAGGAACTTATTGAAGAAGAAGAAGAAGAAGGGGGGAAAGAAAACATAAATATAAATACTAAAATGAAAATAACTATGTACCTGTCAATAATCACTTTAAATGTAAATGCATTAAATGCTCCAATCAAAAGACACAGGGTACCTGAATAAGAAAACAAAACCTATACATATGCTGTCTACAACAGACCCACTTCAGATTGAAAGACACACATAGAAGTAAAGGGATGGAAAAAGATATTCCATGCAAATGGAAATGAAAAAAGCTGAAGTAGCAATACTTTTATCAGACAAAATAGACTTTAAAACAAAGACTATAGTAAGAGATAAAGAAAGACATTTTATAATGAAAAGGGGATCAATCCAACAAGAGGGTATAACCCTTGTAAACATTTATGCACCCAACATAGGAGTGCCTAAGTATATAATACAAATATTGATAGACATAAAGGAAGAGATTGGCAGTAATACAATCATAGTAGGAGACTTTAACAACCCATTGACATCAATGGATAGATCTTCCAGACAGAAAATCAACAAGGAAACAGTGGCCTTAAATGACACACTAAACCAGATGGATTTAATTGATATTTTTAGAGCATTTCACCCAAAAGCAGCAGAATATACATTTTTTTCAAATGCGTATGGAACTTTATCCAAGATAGGTTACATGTTAGACCACAAAACAAGTCTCAATAAATTCAAGAAGACTGAAATCATATCAGGTGTTTTCTCTGACCACAATGGTATGAAACTAGAGAATAATTACAAGAACAAAACTGAAAAAAATCACAAACACATGGAGTCTAGATAACATGCTACTAAACAATGAATGCAATCAATGAAGAAATCAAAAGATACCTTGTGTCAAACAAAAATGAAAACACGACACCAAATCTATGGAACATGGCAAAAGCAGTTTTATGAAGGAAATTCATAGCAATACAGGCATACCTCAAGAAACATGAAATATCTCAAATAAACAATCTAAATTTACACCCAAAAAAGTTAAAAAATAGAAGAAACAAAGTCTACAGTGAGTAGAAAGAAGAAAATAAGACATGCAAGATATGGAAGCAAACCAAGTGCACATCAATAGTTAATTGAATAAAGAAGTGGTACATATATACAATGCAATATTACTTGGCCATAAAAAAGAATGAAATTTTACCATTTACAGCAACATGAATGGACCTAGAGGGTATTATGCTAAGTGATATAAGTCAACCAGAGAAAGACAAATACCACATGATTTCACTTATATGTGGAATTTAATGAACAACATACATGAACAAACAAAAGAGACTCATAGATACAAGAGAACAAGCTAATGATTGCCAGATGAGAGGGGGTTGGCAGGCTGGGTGAAAAAGGTGAAGGGATCAAGAAGTACAAATTGGTAGCTACAAAACAGTCACAGGGTTGTGAAATACAGTATAGGGACTATAGTCCATAATACTGTAATAACTGTATAATGCCAGGAGTATACTAAACTTATTGGGGAATCACTTCATAAATTATATGAATATCTAATCACAATGCTGTACACCTGAAATTAATATAAAATAATATTGAATGTCAACTGTAATTGAAAATTTAAAAGTAAATAAGAAAGTAAAAAGGAGAAAAAATAAAATAAAATTCGCTAACACAATCCTCCTTGAGAAGGACCTTGAGAAGGATAAGTTATGGTATCTGACACATGCTCAATTAGAGAATAGGGATCCTCCTTTGCATTCACGGTGAGAAGGCAAAAAAATTGATGCAGAGAACTATGCCCTATGATATGACTCGTTGGGATGCAGCAGTGGGTTGGATAGAATTCACCAGAGATAAGTGAGGAATACACCAAGAAAAGCCTGAGTTACTTTATAACTAAAAGCTCTATGGTAGGTGATCTATTGGGTTGTCGGAAAAGTCATGACATATTTTGTCTATGCTTTTCAAAGGTCATCTACTTATATAAAGAACAAAGATCAATCAATAATATATTGCCCATTTTATTTGATAATCTTTGTCATCTTTCAGTGAGCTTCATAATTCCTCCTTCATAGGAGGATCTGTTTTATTTGCAAAAAACTGAACAAAGTGCTGATTTACAGCCTCATCTGAATTGATCGTTATACCATGCAGGGAGTTTTGAAGAGAACAAAACAAGTGGATGTCTGACAGTGCAAGGTCAGGTGAGTATGGTAGGTGTGGCAACACATCCCACCCAAGCTCTAATCATTTTTGACAGGTGATCAAACTTGTGTGTGGTCTCACATTGTCGCAATGGAACACAACTCCTTTACAATTAACAAGCTCTGGACGTTTCTGGGTGATGGATTCATTCAAACTGTCCAATTGCCAACAGTACACATTTGAATTGATTGTTTAATTTCTTGGTAGGAGCTCAAAAAACATGACACCTTTAAAATCCCACCACACTGAGAGCATAACCTTCCTCTGATGAATGTCTGATTTCAATGTCGTTTGAGGTGAATCATCACGTCGGGATCAAGACCGTTTGCACACCACATTGTTGTCAACTATCCACTTCTCATCACCAGCTATAAGTCACTTCAAAAAAGGATTGTTTTCCTCACGTTTAATGAGCATATTGCAGATGTTTATATGCACCATCAAATGAACTTCTTTGAGTTCATGTGGAACCCAAATATTGAGCTTGCGTATGTATCCCAGCTTCTTCAGGTGGTCATGAATGCTTGAATAATGGATGTGCAATGTTTCTGCAATCTCTTGTGTCATGTAATGTGGGTTTGACTTGATTAATGCCTTTATTTTGTCGTCATCAACCTTGGTGGGCTTCCCTGACCCAGGAGCGTCACTGAGATAAAAATCACCAGCATGAAATTTCGTGAACCATTGTTGGCACTCATGTTCTTGTAGAGCATTGTCACCGTAAACTTTATGCAACTTTTCACAAGCTTGACAGGCATTCTTCACTTTATGGAAGTAAAGCAGCAAAATATGGCAAAAATGCAGTTTGGTCTCCCATCTTCAACTTGTAAAATCTCCAAAACTCAACCAAATCGCTCAGTTTTTTTTTTTTTAGAATGAAGCTAGAACTGTCAGCTGTCAAATGACATAGCAATAACATAGATGCAAATGACTCTAGTACTTCCAAAAATGAACTAGTGCCATTTGTTGCAAACATGCGTCATGACTTTTCCGACAACCCAATATGTGGAGTGAAACCATTGTCTCTCTTAACAAAAATATGACCCACTGCTCTGAGGTTGAAAATATAAGGCAAATCTTCACCTGGGAAGGGGGCACAAGGCCTTGAAGTCTGCATCTTGTACATAAAATGACCTTCACCTTGGCTTCTCCCACCACCTACCCACTGCTGGTGACAAGGCAGTGCTGATTCCTTTTCATTCTGTGCCCACATCCAGTCTAGCTAGGATTAGTTTGGCAATTTTCAGGAAATTTTAGTAAAGACTCAGGGATTATTTCAAAAGCCACCAAACAAAAACTAGAAAGGAAATACCAGCTAGATGTCATGGCTAAATGTCATGTTTGCTCTGTTGGGCTCACAGGCCCCATCGTGATTCCTGGGCTACCTGCAGGAGGTTGGAATCCCTCAAACCAGGGCACAAAGATCTGTCATTTACAGAATGTCAAGTCAAGACAGTGAGGCTCAGAAACTGAGTTCTTTTTCCCTTGCTGTTAGTCTTTTCTGTTGTTTCAATACAACCTATAGAGTTAAAATAAAAATAAAACTAAATAACAATAACAAAGAAATGCTTAAAACCTGTGAGATCCTATCCAATTTAAGATGCGGCATATAAAACTTTTTTGGTACCTACAAGCCAATTAGTCCTTCCACAGCACTAAATTTCACCCACCAAACTTTGTCTTGCATTTTCTTGTGCACAGATGTCCTATTTGCTTTGCTAATGGAAGAAATGCTCTTCTCTTTCTTTGTTCACTTAACAGTAAACTTAATAAAGAAGTTGGATATCATCGCTTTCTGAAATGCAATCTCTAGTTAATTTTTGCCGTTTAGCATCTGCTTCTAGTGATATTAAAAAACTGAGTTCTTAAGTGTAAGCATCATCAAAAACAAATGATTTTTTTTTGCAAAGTAATTTTCTTTGTAAACTCACAAATCTTTTAGCCCACATGTTTCTGTGGCAGCTGTATAGATTTCAAACGAAACTCAATTATGTATCTGCCTTTAATGGTCCATAAACAGTTTTTTTTCTTCCTAAAGATATCCATCAGAGATTTGACCTGTACCCTAGCAGTTTATCTTCAATCCCACTCTGACCCTTTGCAGGCCATATCCCTCCTCACTAGGCAAGGAGTACTGGGGGCCATGGCACTCGCCTTTAGAATGACCAACTTTTTAGATAACTAATCAGGGACACAGCTATACCAGACAAAATAAAAGCATTAGCAACAATGATAATAATAAATATGATGCACTAAATGTTATTAATTAATTTATTATTAAAATATGAAAATACATCTATTTGAAATCATATTATTTATTCAGCATTACTTGCTTGTCTGTTACATAAATGTAACTAAACGGCACAATTGGCTAGTTCACAGTGGCAATTAGTAGTAATTAGTAGTAGAAATAATTGAACAAATAATATATAATTGTTCTCATTTTAGTTATTTAAACTTTTCAAATGAGTTCTGAAAACATGATCACAATACTCGGTGTGAAAAATCAAACTCATCATGTCTCAGCACAAAGCCCAAGATTTATCCACAGGCAAAGTCACAGATAGACTTAACATTTAGGATTACAATGTGCTTAAATTGCACACTTTAGTTACATACATTATTGTGAACCACAAATCACAGTTGCCAAAATCAACTATCAGGGGAAAACCCACTGACAACAACTATGGAAGATGGATAATCTACATGGTATCCATTTGACACTAATAAAAGTGTTCATTTCAGCCCCTATTTTAGGGGTTTTAATATGGATTTTGCACTTCTCCTTTAATCTTTTGTTGCAAGATTGAAAAGTGAAATGTGTAACATCCTGATGAAGGGTTTCCCAGGGGGACTTTCAGTGCTAAAATCCAGGCGTATCTAGGCAAACCAGTGTGGTCACTCTAATTGCCCTCCAAGAACCCACACTACCCCAAACCACCACCACTTTCTAGATCATACTCTGGGAACTCCACCATATCTTGCACAAATGGTCTCAAGACCGCTTCTAGAACCGGCATAGTCCTCTCTTCTGTTTTTATTTCTTACTATGCCACTGGCATTGATCTGCTTAGGCCCGCAGTGAGTGCCTGAGGAAGCTGGGGATTCCTTTTAGGTATGTGGCTAGAGCTTAGCCAGGTGGCTGTTGTGTCTACAGTCATGATGGAGCAGTCCCTGGAGTTGTGCATCAGAGTGGGGCTGGGAAGAGCAAGGCTAGACCTAAGACTGACTATTTCCGTATCTTCATGTTTGTTATAGAATTCTAAGGAGTCTAAGAATTTTAATTTGAATATGGGCTCTAAGGCCATTAGGAAAGTATCTTTTTCTAGGTAGGCTGACAGAACACCTTTCATTTCATAATTTGCTAACATGATTTACAACTTTTAATTTTGTGTAGAAATGGTATGTGGATGACCTTTTGTACTTTTACCCACGCCCTAGCAAGCATTAGGGGTGGGGATTGTCTAGCTCAGTCCTATGCTTGAAAAGTCTAAATTTCACTTGTAAGTCTAGTCTGTTACCACCAGAGGGCAATAGCAACCTGTGATATGCTCCACCAAGAGCCAAGGCAGGTGTGTGTGGATTTCCTCCCCACTGCTCTCACAGGCCAAAATATTGTCCTGTTTTTTAGAAGTATCTCTGTCTTTTTCCACATTAGGGCTGGGAGAAATCTTGAAAGGTCATCACCCAGAGCCCTGTTTCCTGACAGCACGACACTAAATCAATCCAAGATCTGTCTCTGTCCAAAAGCAAATCATATTTTATTTACTTATAAATTCTAATAGGGATATTCTGGGTGATAGAGCTGTAGAGAATGCATATTCCTCTTTTCATATTTTTCTTTACTAAAAAGCAAAACAGGGGCCGGCCGAGTGGCGCATTGGTTAAGAGCTGGCTTGGGACGCCAGAGGGCCCCGGTTCGGCCCACATATGAGGGCCAGTGACACTGCCCTCCACAGCTAAGATGCTGAACAACAGCTCAACCTGGAGCTAAGCTGCTGTGAGTCGCTGGCGACGGCGTAGGCTGCAGCCCCTGCGGCAGTGGGTTGCCATGGGCTACCGTATGTAGCCAGCAGCCAGGGTGAGCGGCCAGCAGCCGCAGTGAGTGGCCGTGCAGAGGCCGGCAACTGATGTGCTTCCCCGGGAAGAGCGCAATGATGGTGCCAACTTGGGCCAGTGAAGCAACGTCCTCCACAACTAGACTGAAGAACATAAGGACAGCAACTTGTCTGTTCCCCTTCCCCCAATTCCCCAGCGCTGTTCCCATCCCCCAATTCCCCAATAAAAATCTTAAAAAAAAAAAAAAAGCAAAACAGTAATATGTGTGTTTTTAAAAGTAGAAGAGGGATTCTTCATCCTACCTCCCTGACCAGTCTCATCCGAGAATCTTTACTATCAGGAAAGCTTAAATGCTGCCAAATGGTGAAAAGATTAGTAACAGGACTAAGCATTGAAAAGAAAGATCAAATAAGTACTACAAACAGGGAAAGCCAAATAACTGCTTTGGGCTTAGAAAGAGATTAGTTGAGATTTTGTGTACGAGAAAGACAAATGGCATATCTAACTAAATATTTATCTCCTCATTGCTCCCTCACACATATTCTAACGCTATTGTACTTAGCCATGTGTGATTTGTGTGAAATACCTACTATCATAAGAGCTCAGTGCTGTACTCTGCATATGCAAATAGACAGTCCACTTTAAAATGTCCTATTGTGACAATTATTGAAATTATAGTGAATGACTGGAGTGGAAAGTCTGGCTGGACTGAGGCACTAGATGGACTAGGCAATGTGACATCTAGGTAATCTGCTCATTGTCACCAAGTTCAACCTTATTTTAAAATATAGAACAAGCATTAAAAAAAACTTAAAGGGTCCTTATTCATCATCTCCCTTGTCCATTAATTTCCAATGATTAATAAAGATACTGAACAGGGAATTAAAAATTGTAATATGAAACTAACGAAAACAACAACTCTAGACTATATATTACTTAATCTCCCTTAGGCACAAAGCAAACATAAATTTAGGATTGGTGATCTCAATATAGAGTATAAAGCCCACACAGACCTTCTAATCACAATATTCCTCCTTTTTAGTCACTTGCCTGGGTACAAATTCTAGTTCCTCCCTTCAGTATACCTGTAACATCTTTGTGTGTCAGTTTTAGGATAATAACAATACTTGTATTATAGGGTATGATGATTATGTGAGTTAATACATGTAAAACACTTAAACAAGTGTCTACATAGAACAAACATTATGAATGATTTGCTGCTGTTATTATTGTTATTATTAGTTGCTAGGGACTGTCAGACACACTGTTCAACAGTGTGAAAGAAAAGCTTGCATTCATTCTTAAATCTAAGGCATAACGTCATGAAAGAGTTCCACTCATTTCTACACTCTCAGCTTCACCTGGCAGAGAAAATTTCTGATCTAAGAACCCCAGGGAAAGGCCTGTGGAAAAATTGAGAAATTTCTATAGTATTGTATTCTTATTTCTTAGGGAAATATTTTTCTAATATTGTTTGATTACTGTCATGTTTACTATACAAAAGCTTCTTCAATCCCACTCCTAAATTCTAAATGATATGAAATATCTAGTTTTAAAATCAAACTAAAATCATGTCAGTATGGTTGTGAGACCTTACAACACTAAGAGAAGTGGAGATACTATAGATTTTGAAAAAAAAACCACAGAACTAGGATTTACAGAGCTAAAGACTCATAAGCATATTGGCAGGGGGAGCTGATTTTCTGGGAGAAGAAGTGTAATATCCTACCACCTGAAAGGATTGCCTAAGCTGTAAAGTGTGGGAAATTTAGCTTCCACATTTCTAACCTCCCCTTTCTGTGCTGGAAACCTTCAACATCTTCTATCAGTACAATATTATATTTTATTAATAATAAATTAAAAATCTCAAAGATAGAAGTTTCTTTCTTTCTCATGTTTTAAAATATCCAGAGATGAAATTGTTGCTTGGTAGAGTCATTAATGAATCAGGTTGTTCTCTCTCTCTGCCCTGACATCCTCAGGAGGTTTTGTCCACCTTATGGTTTTAATGTGGTTGCTGGAGCTCCAACCTTTTTATCTGTCTTCCAGGTCACGGGAAGGAAAGGGGAGAAAAGGACAACTTTCTCTTGCTGTCTATTGACTATATCTTAGTCTCATAGCCTTCCTAACTACAATGGAGACTGGTGAATGTAGTCCTCTAACAGAGCAGTCATATAACCAGCATAAAATAGGGTTCTGTTAAAAAAGGAAGTAGGCAATGAATGCGTGCTGAGGTAGGCAATAAAACCCATTTATATTATATTTTCCTTAAATATTCCTATTTCTCAGTGCCCTTTATGTTCCTTAAAATTATTTCTCAGAAAGGAATCTAAAACTGACTTCATTGTATAAAATATTGATAAAGAATGAAAGTATTAACTCTACTTAAGACATTTGAACTATAATAGCTTTAATACCTTAAGTATAGTTATTTTTAATGACTTTTATTAAGATATAGCTAACACACAATATTATATTAGTTTCAGGTATATACCAGAGTTATTGAACATTTATTTAAGTAAAAAAGTGATCACCATGATAAGTCTAGCAACCATGTGACACCATACCACACTATCACAATATTATTGACTATATTCCCTATGCTGTATGTTACATCCCCATGACTTATTTGTTTTATACCTGGAAATTTGAACCTCATTCCCCTTCATGGCCCCCCCTTTTAATTTTTCAATTACAGTTAACATTCAATATTAGTTTATATTAAATTCAGGTGTACAGCATAGTGGTCAGATTATCTTTGTGATTTAAGAGATGATCCCCTTGACTAGCCTAGTATCCACCTGGCACAGTACATAGTTATCACCATATTATTGTTTATATTCCCTATGCTTTACTTTACATCCCCATGACTATCTTGTAACTACCAATTTGTACTTCCTAATCCCTTCGACTTTTTCACCCTGCACTCAACCCCCTTTCTACCTATCACCCAATAAATCTAGTTTCTACCTGACACCATACATAGTTATTAAAATATTATTGACTATATTTCTTATGTTATACCCTACATCCCCATGACTACTGTGTAACAACCAATTTTTGCTTATTCTTTTTTTTTTTAATTCCTTTCCTTTTTTCACTCACCCTCACAAAACCCCTCCTATCTGACAACCATCAAAATGTTCTCTGTATCTATGAATTTGTTTTTGTTTTGTTTGTTTCTTTATTTTGTTCTTTAGATTCTATATATAAGGGAAATCACATTGCGTCTGTCTTCCTCTGACATACTCCACTCAGCACAGTACCCTCCAGGTTCATCCATGCTGCCACGGATGGCAAGAACTTATTCCCTTCCATGGCTGAATAATATTCCATTGTATATACGTGCCACCTCCTCTTAATCCATTCATCCATCAAGGACATCCAGGCTGCCTTCACATCTTGGCCATTGTAAACAAGGCTGTAATGAACATACGGAAGCACACGTCCCCTTGAATTAGTGTTTTGGGTTTCTTTGGATAAATACCCAGGAGCAGGATTACTGGGTCCTCCTTTGTCTCGTTATAGCCTTTGTATTTTTTTAATGTTGTAGATTATTTAATGACATTATAAAACATATCACCATGCTTATGTGTCAAGCACTCCATTTAACCACACAACAAGCCTTGAAAGTAGATTATTTAGCTTTTACATATGAAGAGGTCCAAAGCAAAGAATTTAACAAAGGTCACACAATTACATAATGAAGCCAGGATTCAAAAGGCCATCCGAATCTCAAGCCCATGAGACTTTCTATACCCATACTACCTCCTAGCTTTTGTGCAAAACAAGGACAGATTTACCTCGTAGAATTATTGTGAGAATTAAATGAAATAATAAACAGAAAGCTCCTGGAATATAGTGGACAATCAATACTAAATAGCTCTTTCAAGATCACACAATACGTGGTGAAACTAGGATTTAAACTGAGACTGGAATCTTGTATTCCCGGGAGAGTGAAGGAGTTCAAGAAGCTTTTTTTGGCTCTAGCTCCTAATGCAAATTCAGTATGGCCTTTCTGTCTGCCCCAAAAAGCCCACCTCAGAGGTTGGAGAGCACACAACAGGCCTCTTCAGAAAGAAGAGGAACTTGCTTTTGGAAGATTTAAGCTCTGTTAGCTCTTCTCACCTCCCAGCTTCTGTACCTCCAAGTAATCTCTCTTCACTTGGCCACCCGCCAATTTATAAAACAAAAGTTTGGCTTTTGTTTTAAAGGCTGTTGTGTCTGGTGTAAGTATTGCTACTGCAGCTTTTTTTTCTTTTCCATTTTCTTTTTCATGAAATATCTTTTTTCATTCCTTTACTTTCAGTCTGCGTATGTCTTTTGATCTGAAGTGAGTCTCTTGTAGGCAGCATATATAAGGGTCTTGTTTTCTTATCCGTTTAGTCACCCTATCTTTCGATTGCAGCATTTAATCCATTTACATTTAAAGTAATTATTGATATATATGTAGTTATTGCCATTTTATTATTCATATTTTTAATCTTTTTTCTTTTTTTTTCACCTTAAAAATGTTCCTGTAAGACTCCTCATAATACTGGTTTGGTGGTGATGAACTTTAGCTTTTTCCTTTCTAGGAAGCTCTTTATTAGTCCTTTGATTCTAAATGATAGTTTTGCTGGGTAGAGTAATCTTGGTTGTAGATCCCTGCTTTTCATCACTTTGAATATTTCCTGTCAATCCCTTCTGGCCTGCAAAGCTTCTGTCGAGAAATCAACTGAGAGTCTTATGGGAGCTCTCTTGTAGGTAACTAACTGCTTTTCTGTTGCTGTTTTCAAGATTCTCTCTTTGTCTTTAACCTTTGGCATTTTAATTATGATGTGTCTTGGTATGGGCCTCTTTGAGTTCATCTTGTTTGGTATTCTCTATGCTTCCTGGGCTTGTATGTCTATTTCCTTTACAAGGTTAGGTAAGTTTTTTGTCATTATTTTTTCAAATAGATTTTCAATTCCTTGTTCTTTATCTACTTCTTATGGTATCCTTATGATGTGATGTTGTTACGCTTGATATTTTCCCAGAAGTCCCTTAAACTCTCCTCATTTTTTGGGTTCTTTTTCCTTTTTGTTCTTCTGATTGGGTGTTTTCTGCTACCTTACCTTCTTAGTCTCTGATTTGATCCTCTGTTTCATTGAATCTACTGTTGATCTTCTCTATTGTATTTTTCATTTCAGTTATTGTAGTCTTTATTTCTGACTGGTTCTTTTTTAAGTTTCCTATCTCCATTTTATGTTTCCTATCTCTTTGTTGAAGTTCTCTCTGACATCATTGAGCACCCTTATAACCAGTGTTTGGAACGCTGCATCTGGTAGATTGCTTACCTCTCTCTCCATTTTGTTTAGTTCTTTTTCTGAAGCTTTGTTCTATTCTTTTATTTAGAGCATATTTCTTTGTCTCCTCATTTTGGCTGCCTCCCTGTATTTGTCCTTATGTAACGGGTAGGGCTGCTATGCCTCCCAGTCTTAGTAGGGTAGCCTTATGTAGCAGGTGTTCTATGGAGCCCAGTGGCACAGTCTTCCTGGTCACCTGAGCTGGGTGCTCAGTTGTGTCCCTTGTGTAGGTTGTGTGTTCTCTTCTGTTGTAGTTGAGCCTTGGTTGCCATTTGGACATCAATGGGAGAGATTGACCTTTAGGCTGATTGGTTGTGAGGACTGGCTGTGACTACAGTGGTGGAGCTGTTGTGCAGGGGCTGACCCTACAGAGCAAGAATCACTTTAGCAGGGCTCTGGTGGCTGCCAAGTCTGCCCTTTGGGTTTGTCATCCTTGGAGGTGGCCAGGTGATGCCCTGACATGGTCAGAAGCTGGCCACAAGGTGTGCCAGCCCTGGGTGATGCTCTGCAGGCCAAGTTTAGCCACATCCTGTGCCAGGCCCAAGGCTACCTAGCATGAGTCACAGAGCAATCAGAAGATGGCCACCACTGGTCTTGGAAGTGCCTCAAGAAACCAAGCCCCCAACCAAGGCCGGTTGCTGCTAGTGCTGGGCTTGAGGCTATTCAGCAAGAGGTATGGGGCATGCCAAGGCCAGATGCTGCTTGTTTGGGTTTTGTGAGCCTTTGAGAGATTTTAGGAATCTGTTTCATGAGCCACATCAGGTAGTTTGTATGGAAAAGTCATTGGAAGGGGCTTGAGTGCGCCCAAAAGTTGAGTAGGCAGGGTCTCAGGGAATCACCGTGGCAGGGCAAATGAATGGTATTAGCCAGATTGATGGAAACTCAAATATGGAAGCTGCCTGAGGCTGCACACTAGGAGGGCTGAGAGCTCAAAAAAGAAACAATGGCTTTCGCTAGCTCCTCCATCCAAGAAAAAGTAGCCCCCTTAGCTCTTACCCTAAACACAGACAATTCAGTTCATCCCTGTATGTCTCTGGCACTTTTTAAGCTGCTACTCCAGCACTGGAGCTGAGAGAGAGTGAGTCCTTAAGCGAGTAAGTTTGTGTGTGGGCCCTGTAAGAGGAATACCTGGGACTGCAGCTACCCTTATCTTACTCACCCACAATCTCCCCGGTTTTTACAGCCAGAAGTGATGGGGACTTCTCTCCCTGGGGCAGTGGAACCCTGGGCTGGTAGCCTGGTGTGGGGTTGGGACCTATTTCTCCAGTAGGGGGAACCTTTGTAGCCAATATATCTCTCCCAACTTATAATGGTCATACACAATGTGGGGCCAGCCCATTCCACATCTCTGCCTCTCCTACCCGTTTCAAGGTGTCTTCTTCTGTGTGTCTTTAGTTGTAGGACTTTAGCTCAGTTAAACTTCAGGTGATTCTCAATGATGGTTGTTCTGTAGTTAGTTGTAATTTTGGTGTGGTCTTAAGAGGAGGAAAGCAAAACATTTACCTACTCCACCATCTTGACCAGAATTTTTCTTAAGTATAGTTATTAAACACTGCTAGTAAAATGTCAAGGGAGAGAGAGGAGAATGAAAGGAGTAGAAGCAGTATTTAATAGGAAAAGAGTATACAATTGCAGCACATAGACAACTCAGACCTCACCTTAGGACAGTCAGCTTGCGCTAAAAGTTGTAATATTATCTTCAACTTGCAGTTATACTGATACGGGAAATGTTCTGCCTACAAGTATGTAAAATAGCTGCTCAGATTGGAAGGAATTCACACAGTTGGGAGTAAATTCTTTAAATGGGTTGCATTCCATAAGTTTACAGCAGCCTATAGCTGAAACTTTAGCTCTACATCAGAATTGTTTGAAACTTGATAAAACATAGGTTGGTATGACCACTCCCATAGTTTCTGATCCAGTAGGTTTGGGGCTCAACCTGAGAATTTGCTTTTTGAACAAGTTCCCAGGTTATGCCATTTCAAGCTAAAGTTTGAGAACCACTGGTTTATGGTGTTTTCTTCCTTTCCATGATATCAAAGACACCTGAAACATTACCTGTATTTCAACTCACATTTAATGAAAGAGAAGTTTGCTTTCTAAAGGGGGAAACCTTAAGTTCTCTATAACCATTTGAATATGAAGCATAAAATGCCCAAGTTGTTTTGGTGACTCACTTACTCATCCCTCTTCAAAAACATGTTATGAAGGAAATATTTATTTTGATCAGTCTCTTGCATCATTAAGTTTCAACAGAAATAGAAAGCAAATTCAAGTTTCAGGAAAAAAGCAATGCTTTTGTCCAGTGAAGGACATAGAAAAAAGTACAAGACAGCTTGGGCCAAAAGACAGAAGAAAGGAGATGGATGGTTTCCTCAAAATGACAAGATCCCAAATAAACCGCTGACTATGATTTTATCAGAAGGAATACTGGTTCTGCAACTTGAACTGAAACTAGTTTGGTATGTTTGTTAAGCGGTGATAAAATTAATGGATCAAATACTCCTTCAAAAGTTAGTGAGAATAGAGAGTTGGAAAATGTTTAATACATATCAGGATTCTTCAGCAAATAAAAATACACACACTATAGAGCCAAATGATTGTGTTAGTCCTCTCTGCCTGCCCATCGTAGGCACGTTGCCTCACCTCACTAAGCCTCATTGTCTTCAACAGTGAAGTCAGCATGCTGGACTGGATGATCTCTAAGGTCTCTCTCTTTTTTAACATTAGACGATTCTCTAAGGAGTGTTCAAGAGTCAGTCCTGTGCTGGATATACAGTGAATTAGTTCTACTCGTAATATCAATTGGGAATTATTCTAAATCCTATTATAGTTGGTTAATTGCCATTTAGTCTGGACTCTGCCTATTTGCATTAAACACAGGCAACATTTATGACCAAAAGAATAATAAACCAACTAATCATATTTTAACAATTACACTTACCAGAGAAACCTATCTTCTTTTTTATCTAAAATGCCCAGTCCATAACTACCAGCTCCATTGAACAAGTTCTCTTTATACCATGGCCATCTGCTCTTTCCATACAATATCAAGGAACATTTGAGAGATTATTGCTATTTTAAATTATGTTATCTTAACTCATTACATATGAGAGTTAATTAAGTCAATATATTCCATGTGAAGAGAGCCTGGAATTCCCTAAGCACCTTCCACTACTGTCTTTTCCTGAAGAGCTCCTACACATCCCTAAAAACTCAATTCAGGTGTCTGTTCCAGGAGGCCCTTCCTACCCACTTTGTCTCTACCCCACCTCTCCAGCCTATATGCTGCCAAACAACTTGGGTTTGCTGTCAGGGCTGGACTTGTCTCATAGAGAAGTTGTAATGATCTGTTCAATAAATGCTTCCTCCACTCAACTATGAGTTCTTTGAAGTTACTTCTGTTTCCTCTATGCCTAGTATAGGCAGTGATCAGTAAATGTTCTTGGAAGGAAGGAAGGAAGGAAGGAAGGAAGGAAGGAAGGAAGGAAGGAAGGAAGGAAGGAAAGGAAAGGAAAGGAATAAACTCAGAGGGTGTGTGGAGAGAGCCCATTTGAGGTAGTCAGCAATGTAACCACAGTTCAAACTTCTGTTATATGGGGAAAAAACTGTCTTATCAGGGAATAGGAGCCTACTTGTCTCCATAGAATCTGCAGCCTGCAATAAATTACTCTGTGAGTTCTTCCCTCACCATACGTTTATACTAGTTGACTCTTATTTAAATTTATATCAAATACAGCTTTGAATGCTGAGAGACCCAGAGCATAAGCACCACAATATTAATGTGTATAATTTATGAAATGCTTTCACAAGTATTATTCCATTTAATTTTTACCACAGCCTGGTAAGATAGGTACTATTATTATCCCAGTTTGTTTAGTAAAGAAAATGCAGCTCAAAGGAGTTAGGTGAGCCACCCAACATTAACAGGATACTAAGTAAACAAGATAGGCAGAACTAAAACACATACCCAGATCTTTTAGCTCAAATGCAATGGCCTCTGTATTGTTCTTTTGTGATGTAGTTGCTAAAGATGAAGCTGTTTTAAAAACTGGATGCACGTTTTCTGATGAGGGGAGGGAGTATGTTGAAAGCCAGCCTGTCTCAGTCCCTCCTAAGTAGCTTAGCAGAGGACTCAGCCCTTTAGTCTCAGCTTTTAGTTGCTTTTATGCCTGTCCCAGTGTTCCATCTCTGTGCTTCTGTGCCACTCTGGCAGCAAAAACCCAGAGACACAGGATCCGAAAGCAATGGCCCTAATTGCCGAATCTATACTAATAGCTTTGGGCAGAGATTTCCCCTACAGTGAATCACCCTCCAATCACCAGTAAGTCAGGCTATTTAACTCCAATCTTTAATTCATACTTCATAAACAGTTCCATTTTCTTCAGAAGTATTTAATTTAAAAGCCAGGGGCAATGGCAACAGCATTGCAAGGAGTCCCCTCACAGAGAATAAAGACAGAAGACAATGAAAGCAGGTGTCTCTTTTTGTTTGCAGTGAAATCACCACTAATATAGCATCTTCTCTTCCATCCACATCCTTGTGGTCACCTCCAGGGCTTCTCAATGTTGAGAAAAGGAGTAATACAAAAGGCATTTACAATCTGTCCTCCTAACTCTAGAATTAATTCAGAGACCGGGGTTACCATAAATCACCCTTTATTGCAACAACGATAGAGGAATTCCACAGGTGTGGCTTTAAAATACCCTCCCCAGCTTCCAGCAGGACTTCCTTGGGTGAAGAAAGCAGAATAAGATTTGGCTCAGTGCTTCTTTAATGCCCACCTCTGAAACCCTAATGTTATCTCAGAACGATGTAACTGGATTGTTCTGTCCAGAGAGGAAAGGAAGGCTGGATTTACTTCTCCAAGCATAGAAGGTCCTAGACTGAAATTCTCAGCATCACTGTCAAAGAGCTGCCTGATGTGGGTGCTACTTACAGCTAAGTAACATTGTCAGCATATAAGCTTTTATATATATAGCATAGTAAAATAATTTAGTGATTTTAGAAAGGGATAAATACAATAGAGACTTGATTTTATGCTTCCAAACCAAGACATACTTCAGATACCAGAGCCTCAGAGCATTCATTTCAGGACCAGCAAATGATAATTTTTGGAGCAATATTTTATATATATATATATATATATATATATATATATATATATAAAATTATATATATATATATATATATATATAAAATTCAGATATGTCTCCAGATATGTCCTCAGAGCTGTTAGCCTACCCAGAAAATCAGATAAAGAATGAGGCTCATATTACTAGGGCTATGAGGCACCTTTCAAAACAGCAGAACTAACTCTGTGCCTTGTCTGGTACCTAAAAACCATGAGCTTCAGGCATAAAATGATCAATTAACATTTGGTATTGCTACTAGGCAAAAAGTTTCAAAACACCTATTATTCCACGAGTATTATGCGCTTTAATAGGACTCGCTCTTTGGGCTAGATTCCTGGTCTATTCCTATGCTATTCCAGTTCTAAGGGTAGCTAAAAGCTATTCCAGGGTCCAGGTTTTCAGTTTCTTTACTTACAGTGCTGAGGAAGATATACAGGCTGGTCTATCACAATCTGGTTTTCACTTCTTCCTGAGATAGAAGCCGTTTTATTCCACATAAGCAGATCCTAGGTTAACTGTTGTGTCCAGAGACAGCCCAATGTGGTTGCAGGGAAATTCAGGCCTTTTATTTTTCTTCCCTGACCTCTGTAACTATCCTAATGTGGTATCTATGTCAAAATTGTTCTATATGTGGCCTCCTCTCACACACCTTTCCTAAAAAAAATATACTGAAGTAAACGTTTTCTGTTTTTTCCTTTTTTCTGCAGTGCCCTCCTCTACCCTTATTTCCTTTTATGTAATCCCCTCAAACATTTTAGTGTTTTTATACCCAATTCCTAACTTTCCATATACCAGGCTCTGTTTTACCTGCAAGAGCACCCTCCCACTCCCATCCCACTCCCATTAGTACTTTAGGATTAAGGTGAGAATGGCTTTTTTTTCATTTCATGTACTACCAGTGGGGCCATCCACAGATGTGTGTAGGTGACTTGATCACATTTGAACAGAGTATTTTATTTCCCAGGCCACAGGGCTAGGTAGGCATTTGACTCAAATGAGGCCAATCAGACTCTGCTGTGACTTTCAATATTTGGGTGCTGAGAGAAGTTCATGAAAATGTAGGTTTGGGGCTGACCATAGAAAGAGCATGTCGAGAACAAAACTAACGAACACAGGGGCCCCGAGTCAAGCGGGGAAAGAAGAGAGGGAGGGAGGGAAGGAGGAAAAGAAGGGGGTAGAAAACAGGGGGGTTGAGAAAGAGATTTGAAGACAATTCCAAGCCACCGTAACTGAAGCCAGCTCTGCCCTTGGACTTTCCAGTTACCTAAGCCAATGCATTATATTAAAAAAAAAAAAAAGGCCTAGACACAATGAATTGCTGTCTAGCTATTTGTCCTCACTGTTTACCTGTCCTGGAATATGTACCTGGTTTCCTTGTTTAAATCTGCTAGATGTGACCTCTAACTTATTAACAGAATTTCACAGTCATAGATTCCCAGATAAGGTTTTATATACTCCCTGGTGCTAAGTAGATTTCTCATGCTGGCCATGTCCCTGACTCAGTTTTTGCTTTGTAAGTTTTAGAGCCTGGCTCCTGCTCTGCCAACTATCTCAGTCCATTTAAGCCCACCACACTCTGCATTCTGCCTCATCCCATTCTCCATTTTTTTTTGCTATGTCCACTTGACCTGAAAGCACACAGCAACTCTTTCAGCTTACACAGCTGAGATTGAATATCCATTCAGAATATCAGGTAGTTCTTGAAAAGAAAACACCTTAATTGCAGGAGTATGTCCATATTAGTCCTTCAGCTGTACCTTTGCGTTTTGAAACTGAAGATGCTTTCACTACGAAGGAATGCAGATGAGATTTCAAGTAGTGTGACAGGTCAGTAGTTTTGAAGCTTTCCCAGCGTTTTTAAAGAAAAGCCACACTCAGTGATATTGATCATTTCCTGCTCTGCTCACATTCCCTTCTAAGGAAATCTGCTCTGTCTACAGTCCCAGCTATCTAATGGGCCATGTTTTGTACTGTGTTACCCAGTCCTCTTGGGATCCAGTGTCAAGCAGATGAAAGTAGAACAGACAGAGAGAAACACCTATATTTTGAATATTTGATTCACACTGAAGAGGGAACACTGTAAGCCTTCAAAAAATTTCCATGAATAAACACCCTGACTCAAAAAAATACAGTCTGAAGACCCTGATTTTGAATACCCACGGAAAATCTCATTTCCCAAACCTCTCTACATGAAAGAAATTAATTTCCCCACCTGAGCTCCCGGTGCTTACCTAACTAGGTGACTCTCTGCCCCTTGCAACCAACCATAAAAGTCCAATAAATGCTGTAAAAATGTACTGCTTTCTATACCAAATATAAGGATGGCTTTGATTGTCCCAACAGATTAAGGTGAGGAGGTTTGAGGAAAAGGGTGTGTGTGTGAAATGTGTAATTGTACTCAGCACAAGAGAGAACAAAAGTCAAATTTAACGTAACCTAATTTAAACGTAAGAGAAGAAAGAGACAGGTAATTCTAGTTTCTGATCTTTTTTTCCCAATGCATAACTTCTCGAAGCCTTTTTCTTACTCTTCTAAGGATGAGATGAATCATTTGCATAAATGTTGCATACCAGGATAATTTGGATGAAAGCAAGACATGCTATATATAAATCACCACAAAGGGATTCCCTTTATACCTTCCTATAATCACACTCATTCCCTCCTCCCCAACATCCCTAACTCTCAGCAACTGCTTTTCTGTCCTCTATCTCTATAATTTTGTCTTTTCAAAATTGTTTTATACATGAAATCACATTTCATTTATAAGTATGTGACCTTTTCAGATTGGCTTTTTTTCACTCAGCATAATGCCCTGGAGATCCATCAAAGTTGCTCATGCATCAATAGTTCGTTTCTTTTGATTCCATGCATGGATGGCACACAGTTCATTTAATCGTCCACCTATTGTGAAGTATGTTAACTGTTTCTGGTTCCTGGCTATTACAAATAAAGCTGTTAGGAAAAATCATTGCACAGATTTCTGTGTGGACCTCGGTTTTCAATTCTCTGGGACAAATGCCCAGTAGTGTAACTACTAGGCTATAAGGTAAATGTATGTTTAGTTTTGGTTTTGGTTTGTTTTAAGAAGCTGCCAAACTATTTTCCAGAGTGACTGTATCATTTTACATTTCCACCACCAATGTATCAGAAATCCAGTTTTCTGCTTCCTTGCCAGAATTTAATATTGTCACTATTTTTAATTTTAGCCATTCTGGTAAGTGTGTAATGCTATCTCATTGTGGCCTTAATTTGCATTTCCCTAATGGCCAGCGATGTTGAACATCTTTTCATGTGCTTATTCGCCTGCCATATATCCTCTTGGGTGAAATGTCTCTTCATGTTTTTGCCAAAGTGTTAGAAAAGACAGAGTGAAGACACAGGACACTTATCACCACCAGGAAGTAATGAGCCTTCCCATCTTACATGATGTTAGTAGAGACCATGTGGGAGCCAGGATTTCCAGCGCTACCTGATGGTAATAAGGTGCCTCCGTTGCTCTCGGCAGTGGTATGAGAGGAGGCTAGTGGAGAAACACCACCCAGTGGGGGAGGCCTCTCCCTCTCACCATGACCGCAATGAGGAGCAGTAACAAAGCACCACTGTACCTTGTCCTCCATTGGTCTTTGTTGGCAGAGATAGGGATGGGGAAGCAGTTTCCTGTGTTATTTGGCTGGAGTAGAATGGCTAGTTTCTACAAGTTTTCTGTCAGCTTCCCTTTTCCTGATCCTTTGGCTAGAGACAACAGGCTTTTGTTGGGGCTTTTACTGTCTGTACCCATTGTCATTTCTGGTTTCCTAGTTTCTCCAATATGCAGTCAGGCACAGATAATGCTAAAAGAAAGCCTAGTAAACTCTCTGTCATGTCATTACTTGAGTCCTGAGGTCCCTAATCTGCCTGCTTTTTTATCTCCACTTTGCAGGGTCTTCTTATGTTCTTTTACATATGATGTCAAGGGATTTTAGCTATAGTTAACAGCTGGGACAGGGAGGAGGTAGAGAAATTATGTCTTTTCCATTTTTCTGTTATCAAAAGTGCTATAACCAGATTTTGAAAAAGGCAAGAAGCAAACCATCTCAGCAGGGAGCAAAGGAACAAGAATGCCAGTAGTGATCTTTGTCAAGCTGGTCAAGTTGCAAGTATTAGGATGCATAATCTCCAACTATTAAAATTCAAAAGACAGAGAAAAAAGTAATATAGCCAAGCTTAGGATATGTGCTTACTCCATTGTAACAAAAGTGAGCAGTAGGGTCATTTTGGGCCTTACAGTTTTCATTGTTTCAATTAGGCTTCTGGATTTCTTATCCTATCAAAACCACAAATTTTCACAATAGGACATAGGACACTTTGAGGAAGAGGGAATGAATACTGGGAAGATCTTACTCATATATAATATCAATCAAATGGGATCTACAGATTATCTATTTCACTGCCCAATATTCATACATTTTTCCCCCTTGGATAAACTTTCTAAAATAGTCCCTCCCACTAATATAATACAACTATTTCACATACAATAAAAACCATGTAAACTTAAGCCCTGAAAGTTACATACCCATGTCCAAATCAAGGAACTCTGATGAACAATTCTCCTCCACTAGTTCTGTGATTTTATCTCTATGTTCTACAACATAACAACTGACAAATAAAATTTATTCAATGATAAAGTATAGGAAGAGAAATAAGATAATTTAACAGAAATATAAAAAATATTTGTAGGAGTGTCTAGACATGACACAATAAATACATAAAGATAGGGACTATGGGTCTCATATCTATAACTGGACACAAGACCATAAATAATATGTTTCTATTCC
This sequence comes from Hipposideros armiger, assembly GCF_001890085.2. Lineage (NCBI taxonomy): Eukaryota > Metazoa > Chordata > Mammalia > Chiroptera > Hipposideridae > Hipposideros > Hipposideros armiger. Next base: position 124,474 of record NW_017731481.1, read on the forward strand.
TTTCTTCCATACATATACTATATTCCCCTTTCCATCTGTTAACAACCAGTTCATCAGAGGATTGCTTAACATGGTGAGCGAAACCTTTGCCATACTAAGGGAACTGAGACCTTTGCAGTCCTTTGGTTAAGGACTTCCACTAACCTTTACTACTAGGCATGGTCATACAAGGAAACCCCAAAGGGAGTAACTTGGGTTTCATCCATATTCTTTCTTGCCAAATGTATATGATAATTCAATTTCCCCATATAGCCAAAGCCATAACATCCTTTTTGCCCCATTCACCTGGTGACATGGGGAACCCCAAGTTCTCAAGTAAATTAGTGTTAAAAGTCTTAGATCTCCAGGTCCTGAGAACAGGAAATAATGATGTTGTAGATGACAAGTAGATAGTGACCTTGTGAAGCATCAAATCTATTTATATCTTTTAGTTCTAAGAACCATATAGTCTAGCTATGAGTGAAATACCATCATATTTTGGGTCACTGCATCATAACATTCATTATATTTTTCAAGACAGTGGCACAACCTTGCAAGGTTTGTTCTCTTAGCTATGGTATAACTGTTTCTTCAGAGTGATAAGATACAAAATATGATCAGCGAATACAATTAGCATGAAATCATCACCTTACTACTTTGACATTGAGGCAATATCTTTGATCTCCTAAAAGTACAAGATATCATGATGGTGTATAAGGACTCATACAAGTTTATGGATTATAGTGGTGGCAAAAGCATGACAGACATGCCTCTGTATATCCAAATGTAAAAAAAAAAATGTGCCAGTAAAGTGAAATTTTTGCTCCTTTCATAATGGAAGGGGCCTTTATGTTTCTTTCATAGACAGTAGAATGTAAACAATCTACTATCATCATGATAGAGTCTCTTATCAGCAAATTGTGTTAAACTGGGTGCTCAGCAATGGGGGCCTACTGAATATTCAACAATGGTCAGTTGCATATCAACCTTGATGAGGGGATGTGCTTGTGTCTGAGACAAGGCACAGTTACCATGCCTGCCAACATGGCTACTTTGTTCATGAGTATATTGGAGTAACCAGTAATGGAACTTAGTACAAAGCAAGATTAAGGTTCCACTTGATTTAGATTCCCTTTTGTAGTGGTGAACTGTTAGTGATAATTTATGTGAACTGTTGGTGATAATTTATGTATAATAGAATAATGATTTATTTATAGTGTCAAACCATCTAGCTAAAAAAAGCCCTATACTTCATAGCTTCCATCGTACTTAAGTGTAGCCGTGTAACTACATTCTGGCCAATAAGAGGTAAATGGAAATATAGTATGCAATTTCCAGGAAGATTTCTTAAAAGAAGCTGACTCAGCATGGAGGCCCATCTGTTTTTGCTTTTCTCTTCTTCCTGCTTACCAGTGCCTAGAAGATAATTGGCTGGAGTTCCAGCAGATATCTTGGGCTGTGAAATAACTATAATGATCACGGAAGTTATATCAGCCTTGATCGCACAACTACAACTTCTTTTACATTGGAATGAAAAATAAAAACAAAACAGAAAAAAAAAATGACCTTCCATCTTGTTTGGTTATTATTTTGTAGTGTTTTCTGTTGTATTAAGCTGAAACTATTCCTAAATCATATAGGCTCATTCTTCAAGATCCATCCATATACTTCTCAAAAATTCCATAATCAGGTTCCTTTCAAATTCCTCATCATCTGACCAAACTATTGGCCACTGCCCGTGATTAAGTAAGGGTCTTATTCTCAGATCATCTCTCCTAAGCAAAGTTGATGAAATGTGCTCTTTAGAATTCGGCTCATGGAAGGATTTTCTTTCTTCGTTATGCTTCAGGGCTATGCCTGAGTGAGGTTGCAGTGATGTGGGAATCACAAGAATAATCTCATTGTAGGGAAATTTGATGGAAAATAAATAAGATTTGTGCATTCCAACCATGTCTTCACTACCTGCATCAGGGTATCAAGATTCCAATTCCTGAAAAACAAATACTATCCCAATTGTCAAATTTAGATCAGCTGTCTACATCTTGTCCACATGAGCTGATAGAAGGTACAATGTGGTCTCTTCAACCTCTTCTCTTCAACCTCTTTAATAAAAGGTAGAAACATGGACTCACTGTCTCAACAACTATACACATGAGAAGTAATCACCTCCTCCCCCCCCAAAAAAATAAAATGCAAATTCAAGGTGTTGATAAGAAAGGGGAATGGATGGTATACAGACAAAAATGATAAATGTCTATTATAGATACTTTGGCAATGTCCACTTTATTAAATACAGTTGAGTTTTATGGGGGTACTGATAAGATTTCAAAGTAAGACAGAGCTGGTTTAGGTCAGAGCTCTACTACTTAGTTGTTGGTCATCTATAGCAAATTGCATGACCTTTAGGAGCTCAGATTTTTTCATCTGTATAGAGGGGCTATAGCACCGAACTTATTAGGTACATAGTGTAAATACTAAATAAGACAACTTATATAATACACTGAACATAGCATCTGATAGTTGTTATTATTCTAAGTCCCATTTTTTTAAACTGATGATCCTAATTTTAGCCTTCTATAAAGTATTTCTGCATGCATACTAGTAAAATAATTAAAAGCAAATGATTTTGAATCAAATGACCTCTTCTAGCAATATGATACTGATCAAATTATTTACCTGTCTAAAATTTCATATCCTCATACATAAACTGAAAATAATAATAAATGCTTCTAAAGCTTAATCTAAGGAATAAATAAGATTATGCATATAAAGCATTTAGTAAAGAGTCTAACACTTATTAAATGCTCAAAAATGGGAACTGCTATCACTATTATTATTATCATTATTAAATATAAGACATGTTAACTCAAGGTATACTATTTATACAATTTTCTGGAAATATTCAGTGCAATATGAGAGTAGAAAAACAAATTATCTCAATTCTACAATATCATTATAAAGCAAAAAAGAGAGGCTTATTTGATATAGCACTCTGAAACAGCTTTAAACAGATAAAGATAACAATTAATGATTGTACTATTACTTTATTATTGCTTCATAAAATGTATTGCACGAACATAGTGTACTATAGATAACAAAGCTAATACTTCCCTTGGGGACTAATTGTCTACACTTAAGACCACAAACTAGTATTCAATTAAGGAATTTATCTGGAACCTACTTATAGCCCTGGTCTTTCCCCACTATCTAACCCAGCCTAGATGCCTCAAAAGACTAATACACAACACAATATGGGGGAAAGGGCATATACTGAAAGAGAAAACCCAACTAAAGTAATGTCTTACCAATCTCATCAGTACAAACTATCATAAGAATCAGTAATTTGAGACTATAATCACTCAGTGGGTACAACATGCAATCCACCAACACCAAAGTGGAGGCATTTCCACAGGACTCTATAGTGATTTAGTCTCTGCAAAGCCCTTTTAAGCACATTACTGATTCATTAATTTACATTTATTGAGCACCCACTATGCACAGAGCTAATTACTCAGAAATATATAGTCATAGCATAAGCCTCAATCTTACAAGCTAGAAGAATTATGCATATATTCATTAATCCACTCATGCATGCACCCAAGGATTCAACAAATATTTAATGAGCATCTGCTAAGTACCAGACACTCTACTTAGGAATAGGATATGAAGATAAATAAATAAGACAAAATTTCCTGAGGTGTCCAGTGTTTGATCAAGTAAATCCACTGCTTATTAAACACATTTGTCTCCTTGCACCTGTGATTTCTTTCTGCTATGGTAGAGTGTGTGGTGGAGCAGTCATCAGGTTAAGTAGTTGAGCGTGAAGAAAGCAGTAAGTTGGTGCTCAGGTTGTGCTAAGCAGGTAGCCACTGTAATCCCCAGAGAGGTGAAAGGAGGGCGCAAGTCAGAAGTGCACATTTTGTGGTGGAGGTGGCATGACATGAATCAACTAAATTGACCTTTAGAATTTAAAGAACTGTTCCTTGAACAAATAAACATTTCAGCAACTCTGTGAAAACTGGTTTCAGAAACCTGTTGTGTAATAGTTGACCAAGGGCATTTGGTGTGCTTCTTGTTTGCATTTCGTTGCATGGCTATGTTTTAGTCTGTACACACTCCACCCTTTTTCATGGACTGTCTAAAACTAAATATGTATGTCTGGAAGTTAATGTTCTATTGTGCTTCTGGCTCTGTCTGCTTCAGCTAATAGAGTGTAGATAGTCATGGTTGTTTGCAACTTCTGTCCTCCCCTTAGGGATTCTAGTCAGTAATTCCAGCTAGTTCTGATAAACAAAGGACAGAGAGAACTGGCACAGAGGTTGGAAATTGCTTGCTCTGTGCCAGTTACCAGCCTGCCACAGGTCAGTGCCCTGAGCTTGCCTGTGCAGCTATAGGAACGCAACATTGGGAAGAACAATTATCTCTGAGCTAGGCATTTGGTGAACAGTGTACCCTAGGGTAGAATGAATGACCTCTTAAAGTTGTAAGGGGCCCTGAAACTCCTTCCTGTCTTGCAAGATGGCGGGTGAAAAAGCTAAGAAGCCAGACACTAAAGAGAAGAAACCTGAAATCAAGAAGGCTGATGCTGGTGGCAAGGTTAAGAAGGGTAACCTCAAAGCCAAAATGCCTAAGAAGGGGAAACCCCACTGTCGCCAAGACCCTGTCCTGGTCAGAGGAATCAGCGGATATTCTTGATTGGTTAGATATTCCCAAACGGCCATGTATAAGATGAAGTATTCAGCAGCTAAATCCAGGGTTGAAAATAAAAAGGAGAAGTTTCTTGCTACTGTCACAAAACCAGTTAGTGGCAACAAGGATGGTGGCACCTGAGTAGTTAAACTTAGCAAAATGCCTACATATTATTCAGTGGAAGATCTGCCTTGAAAACTGTTGAGCCACAAGAAACCCTTCTGTCAGCACATGAGAAAACTTTGGGCAAGCATCACTCCTGGGACCATTCTGATCATGCTCACTAGGTACCATAGAGGCAAGAGGGTGCTTTTCTAGAAGCAGCGGAGCAGTGGCTTGCTACTTGTAACTGGACCCCTGCCCCTCAATCGAGTTCCTCTGCATAGAACATACCAGAAATCTGTCATCACCACCTGTACCAAGATTGATATCAGTGGTGTGAAAATCCCCAAACATCTAATTGTTGCTTACTTCAAGAAGAAGTTGTGTAAGCCCAGACACCAGGAAGGAGAGATCTTTGACACAGAAAGAGAAATATGAGATTACAGGGCAGCATAAGGTTGATCAGAAAGCCATGGACACATATTCTGTCAAAAATCAAAGCTGTTCCTCAGCTCCAGGGCTACCTCCACTGTATGCTCTCACAAATGGGATTTATCCTCATAAACTGGTATTCTAAATGTATTAAGAAGAACCTAAATGTATAAAGAAGACCCTATCCAATCGGTTAAAAAACAAGAGAGACAGAGAGACAGAAAGAGAGAAAAGGGCCCTGAAAGATCATCTAGTAAAAAGGCAGGTGAGGAACATGGCAGGAAACTATCTTCCAAGGACACTTACTTAGCAGTGGAGAAAAAGCCATGTTCTTTTCCATGTCCTTCTTATTTGCTGTGGATTTACCAATAAATTGAATTGGTTTTCTCTAAAAAAAAAACAAAAAACCCTGAGACAAAGACTCGAATGCCAGTAATTTCTTTGTGAAGTAATCTCTAGAAGGACAAATGAGAGAGTGATGACAGTGATTCAGGGAGGGAGAAAATCCATCAACGGTTATGTTGTGTGGGCTAAGCTTTGCAGGCAATGGGCTCAACTCTGAAAGAGATCCTGTAAGACACCATGAGAAGGGAGCACACCTCAGAATTGTCCCAACAGAGACTGTGGAGGCTGTATGATTTACCCAGAAACTCCCATCCCCATTCATTGGTGGGCATTAGCTCCCTATACACACTTCTGGTTGCATTGGTATGCAGAGCACAAGCTCAGAGGTACTGAAGAAAAACCTCAGGCAGAGGGGGAGAGAAATGTAGGTCCTTGGGGTGGAAAGTTCTCAGCATTCTGGAAACTATCTACTTTTGCAACAGGTGAACTCAGAGGTGGGCTGTGGAGATATGGGATAGAGTGTCAATAATTTCTGCTACAGTCAGCAGACACACACACAAAATTTGCATTTGGAGATAAATCAATGAAGAGATACCTAGAGAGGAGAAGTTTTCTTTATATGAAAAAGGAAGCCAAGACATGAAGTATTGTGATATAAACAAAAGCTCCACCAAGTGGTCACTCCATGACTTTCTATCTGTATGGCCCTACATTTCTGCCTTAATTTTTTTTTAGACCTCAGTTTCCACATCTGTGGAGTGACAGCTATAAGATCTATTCAATCTTGCTGGCAGAATTTTTAAGAGGTCCAAATGAGAAAGTGCTTGTGTAGACATTTGCATAAAACTAAACATTACACAACTGAATTTATTTATTCAACCAATATTATTGAATATCTTCCTACTATATGTTAGACAATTTGCTAAGCATTAATGATAAGATGGTAAATAAGACCAATGAAGTCTTGTTCTCACTGAACAAGTCTTTAGGGGATATAAACCAAAAAAAAAGAAGTTTAGTGAAGTGTAATAAGTGCTATGATGGAGGAAGTATAAGGTATTATAGGAATGCAAATAGGACACACTATTCAGGCTTGGGGAAGGGCTGGGCTCAAGAATAGCTTCCTGGAGGGTGTCCTGAAGGATGATAAAGAATTGGCCCTGTAAACTGGAAGAGGAGTGTTTCAACAAGGGCAGATGAAGAGGAGTGGGGAAAATGAGGATCTGAAGTATGTCAAGGCCCAGAGATCTAAAAAAATACAGATGATCTAAGAATCTAAAAGAGTTCAATAGGACTGGAGGTTAGAAAGTGAGGAGTGGAAAAGGTAGGAGAGGGGCGTGGACTTAGAGACCCCCAAGTTTCAGATCACAAAAGGCCTTGGAGCTACATAGGGGTTTTTGGTCCCTTCGTCCATTCATGGACATTTGGGTTGCCTTTGCCTTTTGGCTACTGGGAATAATGCTACTGTGAACATGGGTATATAAAAATCTCTTGCCCCTGCTTTCAATTCTGAAACATTTTATTTATCCCCATATGTCATTTTTGACCAGTTTCACATATGCACATCTTTTCTTCTTTGTTAGCGAATACAGAGAACGTTGCAGTAGATACAGTTCTCTTCCTTTTGGAGTATTTATCAAAGTCCCTGTCAGTATTATGTTCCTAACAGGCAATGTAGACTAACAGAGAGTGTAGACTCTAAAAATAAACCTGGGTTCCAATTCTAACATTACCAACTTACTATTATTGTTGCGGGGAACCCAGACAAAGAGACAGGACACCAAGGCGTGGGAAGCAACTTTTACTAATGCCGGCACTGGCTCAGTGGATTCACATCCAGAGGCTGAGCCCCAACCCGGGTGTGGGGGGGGGGGACTCGGGGCTATATACCCTGAGGTTTCCTGGTTAGCAGCTAAGGTTCCTTCATAGGACATTCAGCCTTGTGTCAGTTCCTGACTGGCTCCCAGGTGAGGTAGGAATTCGGAAATGTTAAACGTGGAAGCCTTGCTGACCATACAGTCCAGGAATGTCTTTGTCTGAAGCCCGCATAAAATCCTTAGTGATATTATTAGTTGTGTAAACTTAAGCAAATCTCTCTAAGACAGCTCACTCTTTTTTAAAATGAGAATATAACTAATCTAATTGATGATTATAGACACCAGTAATTACATAATATGTTATATAACCAAAGTAGTTTAGGAACTCAGCATATAAAAAGTGATCTTTAAAAAGGTGACTTTTGGGCCGACTGAGTGGCTCAGTTGGTTAAGAGCTCACTCAAGAGATTGAGCTCTGAGCAACAGCGGTTCAAGTCCAGCCCAAGCTGAGCAGCCGCTGAGCTGCCAACAGGTAGCAGGATGGCTCAGCTAAAAAAAAAGGTGACTTTTTAAAAATTGATCTTTATAAAAGTAGTGATTATGAATCTTGTAGACACATACTGGGCTGTTTTGAATTTATAAGTGTGTGAATCAGCAAGGGAATAAGTGGAGTTGCTGGAAGGTAAGGCCTGCACCAATTGGAGGCATCCAGACTCCTGTGCCCCCTGGACTTCAGGCAGAGCAAACACTGCTGAGATGGGATTCCCCACCCCACCATACTCCAGCCTCACCCCAGGTTTGTGTGGCTCAGGACCCACATGGTGCATTTCCACACAGCCTACCCAAATGAACTCATTAGCTCTGGACACGGTACTGGAGTAGAGAGGAAGAGAAAAGGTGAAACCTTCCCATTGTCCTGACACAACCCAGCAGAGCCTAGGGAAGAAGGGTTTTCCTCAGGTATGTTGCCTTGATTCTTTTCAGGCTGTTTTCCACCAAAACACATTCCCCACCCCCCACAACCAGTGACGTTATTTTCTAACTCTCCCTGCAAACTCAATCTTGTATTCCAATCAAAACTTTGCTTGCAATTTTGCAAGCTGACTCAAATCCTTTGTGGAATGATGCATAGTACAAATATCAATACTGGTACTTAGATATTAGAATATTAAATATATTATTTTAATTGAAGATGGACATCCTGCAAAGCCAATACTATTATAGATAAAAAAAAATTATTTCAGGTCCCAAAAAATAGTATTCCAATTTTGTCTATGTTTGGTACAACAAGAAATCGATGTACTACAACAAAACTTGTAGATGATAAAATTTCTTGTAAGGTTTTCACATCTCAGTCTCTGAGGTAAGTAGCAAGTTGCAGGGAGCATTGTACAACCCATGAGAAATAACATCACAAGATAGAAACATTTGGCCACTTTGTCACTCAGATTTAAACATAAAAAAAGAAATTAAAATCACAGCCCCCAAGTCCAAAAGTCAGTCTACCAGAAACTGTAACAGGTCATTATAGAGTGTTTAGTCCCAGGTCTATTTTCTTCAAAGTTTCTGGAGCAAACACTCACCAAAACAAACACCAGCTGGTTCTGCACAGAAGAGCACTTGTCTACAGGCACTTCCTCTTAGAAAGTGCTAATCAGCAGGTGACTCAGCCTGGTGACTCTTCACAAAAGGAGTGCCTTTTGCTTCAGGAAGGACCAACTGACTTTGTGACACTAGTTCACTAGGAGAAGCCTTGTGCTTTTTATTCCCAGACATGAGTAGAGGCACTCAGAAAGGGAGAAAGGACATCAGATATGTTCCCCAACAGCCTCAAATAGGCAGATGCTCATTACGTCAAGAACCCTCTCTGTGGGCATGCAATGGTAATGTGCTGCCTCAAGAGATGTAGTTGCAATAATGTAATACATCTTCAGATTCTGAGAAAGAATAAAGGGTGTTCAGATTTAGAAATTATCTTTCCCCTCCCCATAATTCTGGATGGGGCTTCTTTTAGCAACAGATGTGGTAAATCACATGATAGGGGGCTTATTATTTCTATTTCCCCTCTGTTTTAGCCTTTTTAAGATGCTTATTGTGTGTATACATTGTGTGAATGTGTAGGCAGCAGGGACAGGACCTGGAAATAGAATACTGGAGAGCGCCCTAATGTCAAGATCACTCTGGGTTTGAATTCCACAGTGGAATCTATTGCTGTGATGTCAGTTTTCTTATCTGGAGGTAGACATGGTATTACTTTAGTCACTTTTTTAGAAACTGACATTGAAAACAATAACATCCACCCTAGTATCTACCTCATAGTTAGCTGAAATGAATGAATGAGATAAAATGAATAAAATTATATGTGAAATGACTGATAATATAGGAAATGCTCAACACATGAAAACTTCATTATCAGTAGTAGTAGTAGTAGTAGTAGTAGTAGTAGTAGTAGTAGTAGGTAGAAAACCTACCTAGATTGGTTGATCTAAAATATAGTACATTGTAATATTGCCCTAAAGAGATCTTTTCAGTTTTGTAATGCGGTTTACACCATGTCAGCAGTAGAGTCTCAGAATCAGAAAATCATCCAACAGGCCACTCTGGGGCCTGTATCTAGGATAAGGTATAGCAGGATAACACAAGAATAAGAATGATTTCTGGTGTACACATCCCAAACCATCATTAAAGGTCAAGGTGGTAGGTTCAAAAGTAACATGGTAAGAGAAAGCATGGTTCCTAGGAAAGAAGCAGTAGACGATAAGCACTTTAATGGCTCATCCTGGCCTTGAATTCAGCTACCTTTATTTATTAATTTGTTTTGACGTTCATCTGGCCACAAGTATTTAAGTACCTAATTAGACGCTGCCTATATTAGAACAAAGTAGACTTTATTTCTAATGAACGAGACCAATATTTTTAAAAATTAAACATGCACACAATTAATTATCATTGTGTTAAGTGCAATGACGGGGATGCAGGGTGCTGTGAGAGAAAACAACAGGGGTGATGGTTTAAAGGTCAGCAGGTTAGAGATGGCATCTCTGAGGAAGTTCTGTTAAAGTGGAGATCAGAGGGTTAGGTGGAAGTTAGCCGGGCAAAGCAAAGACAGAGAAGCATTCTAGACACAGGAAGCCACATGCTGAGGACCTTGAGGAAGGAAAAAGCTTAACAGTGTAAGAACCTGAAAGGTCAGGGTGACTTGAGCAGAGCAACATCACAATCAATTATGGGGTGAGTAGAAGAGATGACGGTGGAGAAGTCAGCAGAAGACAGTAATTCAGGACCTTTTAGGTCATCTTACAGACTTTGAATAAATAAAACACTGACACAATTTGATGTAGATTTTGCAACTACCACTCAGCTGCTCTGTGGATAATGGATGGGGGAGAACATGAGAGAAAATGGAAAAACAACTAAAAAGTTATTTTAGCTCTTCTTCAATCCTTTTCTTCTCATCCCATGCCTTTCTTTTCTGTTTTTCTTTTTTTAATTATTTTTTATTGTGAAATACACATTTTTTAGAATTAGTTTCAGCTGTACAATACAGAGGGTGGTTGTCACCTCGAGGGGTAAAAAGTGTAACTCTTTTCTGTTTTTCTTATCTTCCCTTTGCTTCCCTTCTCTTCTCTCCCTTTCCTATTCATTCCTTTCCTTCTAGTTTCTTTCTCTTTCT